>NC_135482.1:170381339-170681339 GCF_052094955.1 Ictidomys tridecemlineatus | reverse complement strand
GCGGCGGCAGCGGCACAGCTGCTGGGCGGGCACTGCCGCTCACCGGGCAGCGGTTTTAGCGGCGCCGCCACCACCGGGAATCAGGCTGAGAAACCCTCACCGCCTCCGCCGGGGAGGGCGCCGGAGCGGGCCGGGCTGAAGCACGGGCGGGGAGCGGGCCCGGCGCCGCGGCGCTGGTGGATGCTGGGGCTCCGAGGCGACGGCCGGGGGGCGGGGGCCGAGGCAGGTATAACGGTACCGGCGGAGGCAGCGCCGCTTCTCTGCTCTTCTCCCCAGGAGGGGGCCCAATGGCGAGCGAGAAGCCGGGCCCGGGCCCGGGGCTCGAGCCTCAGCCCGTGGGGCTCATCGCCGTCGGGGCCGGAGGCGGAGGCGGCGGGGGCAGCGGCGGTGGCGGCATCGCGGGCAGCGGGATGGGGGAGCTGAGAGGGGCGTCCGGCTCCGGCTCGGTGGTGCTCCCCGCGGGGATGATTAACCCCTCCGTGCCGATCCGCAACATCCGGATGAAATTCGCAGTGTTGATTGGACTCATACAGGTCGGAGAGGTCAGCAACAGGGACATCGTGGAGACGGTGCTCAACCTGGTAAGGGAAAAGGCGTGCTCTCGCTCTGCTCCCCAGCCCCCCATATCCTCGCTCCCCAGCGTCTCTGGCCCCCACCCCCCACCCCCCACCCCAGGTCATACACGCAGCGCGTCCCTGGGAGCAAAGCTCGTTCAGCCGGTATTGCCCAGCCGGTGACCTGCCTGCGTGCTGCCAAAGCCACGCCACCTCCCTTCTCTCTTTTGGTCCTCTCCTGCCACCTGAGCGCAGTGCCCAACTTAACACCGCTTCTTATCACTTCTCGTGACTATGAGTAAAAACCATCTCTTGCTGGGAAGGTTTTGGGTCGACTTTGGAGTTTAGTTAGGGTGTGAGGAGACCTCTGGTTCTCTGGGGGTTCTTTCTCCCTCACTCTTTAATTGCCCGTGGTGTCGCTCTCTGAGGATGACAGCCTTGCCCCTGGAGCCTAAATTCCCCGGTGCTACTGAAAATGTGAGAAGCGCATTAGCTCCAACTTGAGCAGCTGGGGTGTGATGTTTTCGAGGGAGGAGAAAAATGATGCAGTTTTGCATCTGTCTTTAAATATATTCCAAGGCAATGATGTAGTGTGTTGTAGCAGCATCTACCCCACCCCCATCTCTTAGGCAGTCTTCCCTTTTTTTGTAACATTGCCCTCAATATGCTGATCTCTTAGTATTTTGTGTGTGTGCACATAAGCTTTAAAATGTGAGGGCACCAAATCATACAGGTTGGTTTCTATGGTTGCCTTTAGGAGCGTGGCATGTGGATAAAGACTAAAGGAAAGATGTTAACGCAGGTTTTGGTTTCTTTCATGATAAGAAAGAGTTACTGCAGAACTGTGTATGACTTAATGTTTTGCGCTATGTACAGAAGAGGCTAAGAAGCCTTCAAGATGACAGAGGAAGAAAGAGGAAGATATAAAGAGAGAAGAATCATTAATAGAGCATAATTAAGAGTTCATTTTCAGTGCTTTGTAAATGCAGTTTTTTTGCTGCAGCAAAGCTTTTAAAATAGTTTACCCTGCAATATCTCGTCTTTGACATACTGTAAGGTTGGGTTTTGGCAGGCAAGGTGTAAATCAGAAGCAATCAGTTGAATATTGTATTTGGTGTGGAGTCACAGGAACACAAAAATATGCTTGCCAGGGGATTCTATAACAGCTATGCAATGATTTTTCGGCCAAGCAGTTATTTTTATTTGATGTACTGGAAAACTGAAAGAAAGATGCAGCTATGGCAGTGGTACCCTGAGACATGGATTAGATAACGTCTGTGGTTTATGAACCTATTAAATTCACAGAAAAGTTGAAGCTGTTTTTTTTTCTTTTTGCTAGTGTATGAAGTCAAAGATAGGCAATTATCTGTCTTTGTTACATTTATTGCTGTTTAAATAGAAAACATCTTTCTACTTTTGTATACCCTTCAGATAAATCACCTTAAAAAGTCGGTGTAAGTTTGGGAGAATGTCCTCCCATTGATATAACCAGTTCTTTTCAAAATAACTAATTGGTTTTCTTGGGGTTTTCAGTTTAAATAAGTGCAAATAGGGGGTCAGTACTTTTTTTTTCTTTTTAAAAGAGATGAAGTTTCAAAAATATGGTAGTATGTTAGTTGGTTATCTGTTTATTTAAAGAAACATTTTAAGTTTTTTCATCCCACAGTTTTTGTGTAACCAATATTTTTACTTTAGATGATGTGATAATAGTATTTGTATTCTTACTTAGTACATTTTAATCTGATAAGTGGCAGTAGAGCTTTCATAAACTGGACACTGATTTGAATGTGTAACCAGTTGGGACTCTGCAGCAGTAGCCACGCATGCTAGATCTGCTAGATCAGTATTTAACAGATGGGGTTCTTTAGATACATAGTAGACTATGAAAAGAAGTGAAATATTTCTCTTGAGGTAAAAAGAAATTTAACTCTTCAGTGCAATAACAATCTATGAATTATGTAAACATTATTTTAGAGATTAAGTTATCATTAAACCTAGAGTCCTTAGAAATATGGTAATACTAAAATGATATATTCCCCAATCCACTTAAGACCTGTAACTCATTGATTTTTGGAATAACAAAAGTTAGATTTAAATTTTCTTTATATTTAAAGAATGCAATAACTTTTAAATGGCAACTTTTGGGACAAAGATTAAATAACAAAAGGAGTTGCTTATTATTGTTAATTATATTGATTATAGAATATGAATTAGTCATGTGAAGTATAATATTTCTTGAATGGTAGGTTTAGAAATTTATTGTTCCAAAACATTGTTGTAAATGTCATGTGAAAATTTAAGCTCTCAAAAAAAAACTTGGAAATAATGGACATTTAAAAAATAATTATCAAAACTTAACTATTTATTTCATAAGTAATATAGTTGATAAAATTTATTTAGGGTACTAAGTGGCTTGTTAATGATTGGAAGTCCCTATTTATGAAGTAAGTTTAAAAATTTTTATTCTTAATTTAAATGTTAAAGAAAATTACACTGCTCTTTGTGACAGTAAAGAAATAAAGGAAACTAAACTTCAAAACATTTTTTTTTACTTTAAACAATATTCTTGTCATAGTCACCTTTGTCAAAATATGTTTCTTTTTTCCTATCCATTCTTCCTATATAGTATGAGAAATATGAGAGTACAACTGTTTATTTTTTGGGTAATATTTTACACTTGCCTTGCCCCCAAGATTAAAAGTTTTGTAGAGTAAAGTTTAACTATGTAGTAAAATATAGGACTTCAACACAGTGGTGGTTGGAATTTTTCTGTTTTTGTTTGCCAAAGGTAGATATCCATTTGTACTACTCAAGTGGATTATGGGAGTTTGGTGAAGAATCACAAATGTAATGAGAAATAAAATGAATGATTTCATTGTAGATACATATATTTTGTATAGTGGTAAGATAGTGGACTTAAAACATTAATCTATGTGATGGAGAGTATTAGGAATATGAGCAAATTAGTTTGTAAGTAATGTTACAATAAGAGTACATTGTCAAGGATTTTGCATTGTAGTTTTACCAGTGAAAGAACTAATTATTGACACACTTTGACTTCAGGAGGAATTATTACATGTGGTTTTATAAGAGAGTTAAACTGTATTAAAGAGATTTTTCTTGTTCCTTATTGTAAAGCAGGCACACTACTTAAATCTATTGCTTCCTTTGTAAACATATTTGACATATGTTTATATACAGTTTCTCCTTGAAGTAATGCTATGTAAATAGCATGTGTTATCTTTGTTTATAATGTGGAAGTTTGTTTTTATCACGGATTTTAATATGAATGTGATTTTTAAGAAAAGATTAAATAGAGGACTAATATTTACTTAATGAAAGAATTCACAGTAGGGTATTTTGAATAGTCATCTTATGCAATATAGTTTTATAATTATAGAATTTCATTTAATTCTATAATTATGGAATTTAACCATAGACTTGTAGTTTTTTTCATGAATTGCTGAATTATTGAGGTTCTCATAAATTTTTAGATTTTTTTCATGAATTACTGTGAGGTATATCATTGTGTATTTATTTGTAGAAGATGGTATTTCCTTTAATATTATTTTTGGCATTTAAAGTGTCATGCTGTTTACTATATTAAAAGCATAACAAGATGCTTTGATTTTGTGGCCTATTAAGTTCCTTTACTCTTGGAATCTGGATCATGGTATTTTATCAAAAGGGAAATTTTAAGTTATGTTTTGTATTTGATGTGACAGTAACTCTTCTTCCTTAGAGTGGTTTCATTTGTACCTTGATACTCAGAATCATTTTTATTTTGATGATATTTAGAATTTCACAAAAAGGTATGTTTTGCATTTGAATTTATTTAAAAAATATGTAGTTGAATTTTAGGTAGACTCATGGCAGTCCTTGATACTTATGAAACCACGTTTATTTATATTAAAAGAATTTTCTGCATTTTAATTTGCTTTTCATATTCACTTTTACATTTATTCTTGCTATTGAGTATGGAAAATTAAATACATAAGTATTGGAAGTTTAAATATAAAAAGTTTGGAGATTTTTCACAGAAATATTAACTTAATCATATAATGACACTGAAGCAGAAAATATTCTAAAGCCTGTTTGTGATTAAATTATAATAATGTTAAGTAAATATTGTCAGATTTTGGTATAGACTATGCTAATAATTAAAAGTAGTTCAAGGTTCTCTCTTCTTTTGCTATATTTTCCCAATTGGTATAAAAAAATTCACAGCGTCTAGCAGACCCAGCCTCATTTTGTATACTAGTATACATGTATTATATTCAATCATCTGCATTTTTACTGTTTACTTAAAATATTTTTATGCATCAGTCCCAAATGTTTTTCATTTTATGCCTGCAATTCTGATACTTCATGCACTATCAGTCTTCTCTTTTGTATTACACATCACTCTCTATTATTACAGTTCTTTTTGTTCCTTTCTCATTCTAGCCTGTGAATTCCATGAGGGCAAAAGCTGATCTTTTATATATTTTTTGTATTTCTGACCCTTGAGTAAGTAAATTCAATCCATTTTGAGTATGCAGGGCAGTAGTAATTAGGACCAATTTTTGAAAATTGTGTTCAAGAGTAGGGTCTGTGTTCTGGATTCTAAAATAAATTAGACTCATGTAAATTTAATGTATTATTTAGCCCCCAAACTAAGTATGTGTTGAATATGTATGTGTTATCTGATGTACATATCTATTTAGGTATTACTTCATATGTAAATGTTATTTTTAATTGACATCTGTGAATAAGTAAAATTTTGATAAAAACTTTTTATTAAACTCATACGTATGATCAAATAGATGCATGTAACAAAGAGAATGTTATTAAAATATTTATAATATATTGACTAGAAATTAAAACAAACAAAAAAATCATTGTCAGCTTGTCATATTACCAGAGCATTAACATCTCTTGTTTTTGTCAGTCTAGCCTACATTCTCCTTTTTTGTAATGGTACCTCATCTCCTGTTTTTAATTCAGCTGTGTGAGGTGGGTTGACTCTACTTTCAGTGGTGACCAAAATCAGTGATTGGTTTAGGGATTAACATTTAACCAGAGGTGCCCCAGAGTCAATCCAGGACTTGTGCTGGAACTCCACCTGTTGGGGATACTGAACAACATCCAGACTCAGTCTGTGGTTAGAATTTGGGCAAGGACTGGGGATATAACTCAGTTGGTAGAGTGCTTGCCTTGCATGGACAAGGCCTTGGGTTCCATCCTCTGCACTAAAAATAAATAAATAAATAAATAAAAAATTATTGTGCCGGCATGGTGGCACACCCTGTAATCCCAGTGGCTCCAGAGGCTGAGGCAGGAGGATGGTAAGTTCGAAGCCAGCTTTAGCAAAAACTAGGTAACTCAGTGAGATCTTGTCTTTAAATAAAATATGAAATAGGACTGGTGATGTGGATCAGTGGCTGAGTGTCCCCCTGAGTTCAGTCTCCAGTACACACACACACATTTATGTGTGTGTGTGTGTGTGTAATTGTTGTTAGCTAGTTTTAAATCATTTGAAGTTGGGTTGTTGTGACTTGTAAATGGAAAGAATCGCCACTAGCATAGAGTTAGTATCTAGAAATTAGACATTATAAGAAACAGCTTAAATGCTGAAATGGAGTCCAAGGTATTGAGAATTTTGCTATTCCCTCAGAATTCATTTTCAGAAATATAGAGCAACTTTTTAAAATGTCAGCTATGTTATATTTGCTCATGGAACCACCACTGGGGATGGAATTTTAGTAATGGTGAACTCTTTGATAGTGTCTTATAGAAGAGAACAGTTAACTTTGGTTCAAGCTGGCATGCCTGAAAGCAGAGTAAGGAAAATGTAGTCTTTCAAGTAAGAGAAGCTCTTTCTGCCTGTAGCTGCCTATCCAAATAGAAGACAATCAATATATCAAGAGGCTTATAGGATGGCTGGTGTGGTGGCTTACTTCTGTAATGCCTGTGACTCCCGAGGCTGAGGCAGGAGGATAGCAAGTTCAAAGCCACCCTCAGCAGCTTAGCGAGGGCCTAAGCAACTTAGTGAGACCCTGTCTCTAAATAAAAATATAAAAAAGGGCCTGGGGATGTTGCCCAGTGGTCAGGCACCTGGGTTCAATCTCTGGAACTCCCCCACCAAAAATAAAAAGAGAAAGATTTGCAGATTGGAAACCCTAACCCTCATCCCCTGTCAAGGAGGAAATATTTAAATTTGGTAAAGTTCTGTTTTATAAGCTTCTCCCAAGTACCTCTCAGTCCCCAGATCAAAGTAACAATCTAATTGTAAAGAGCTCTAAACTAGAGACCAAGTGATATGCTAGTTTTGCCTCCTCAACCAGCTTCTTGTTTCACATTGCTTCAAAGAAGATCATCAAGCTGAGATTTAAAAGTACTGGGAGAGGCCCGTTGCTGAGAGACTGAAACTTATAAGTTGAAACCCAAATTAATATACTGTATTTCAACAAGAACTCTTGTTTCTGTTGCTAATTCAACTCACTGAAGTAGATTCAGCAAAAGCTTACTAAGGTTTTAGGGAAGCTGTACTTCCAGAAGAAACTTCAAACCTGGTAAAGAGAATTCTGACTTCTTGAGGCTTCATTAAGAGAAAGTATGCTGTTAAAACACTGTAGCCTCTGAAAATGAAATTTGTGGCCATGGAGGATAATGCAAAAGTGAGCTCATCTTTAGTAGGATTGAATGCTTCCAGAATTGGCTGACCATATAACTCCATTTACCAGAATTAGTGCTTTGAATTAGTGACCATAGTTTGATTTACCTTCTCCACTCTTCTAAGTGGGAGTGATTATTATTGTCATAATTTGTGTTTTTCTCTTATCACTGTATGTTAGTTATAAGAGGGATAGTTAAATTTATTTTCTTGCTATATATTAGTATGAAGTACCACCAAGGAGAATGTACATTTGTATGTGATTAAGAATTATGTTCATAATACAGAAATTTCAAACTTGTAGCTGGATACATTAACTTGACATTGTAATTTCCCCCCCATCCCATGGTGAAATGGTGAGTACTATTTTCTGTTGTGGCTAAGATGGTAACATTATTAAACATGAGTATTTAAAAATTATATATATGGAACGAAATGGATGTATGAGTTGAATGGCATCCCAGAGGATGTTTCAGATATTAATTGTTAGATTTTATAGCATTCATGCTTTCTGCTGTTAACAATTCTAGATTTTCTGAGACATGTCTGAGGGGTCTCTCTATTCATTTGTGTAGTTCGAGACTTTCCTTGGTCAGACACAGAAATTTACCCCTTGCTCATCAGTAACAGATAATGGTTATAAAATTTAGCTATACTTTTTAGACAGCTTGATAACTCATTTCATTCTTCTGGAGAAGGAAAAAGGTGCTTTCACTGGGGTTGTTACAAAATGTTAGTATGTAAGTCAAGAGTTGATTGGCAGTCTGCCATGATGGAGGCAGCATCTGCTTGAGAGGCACCTAGAACCAAGGGATGGATTGTTGAGGGCATCTTTGGAACCCCTCCAGTCTATCTTCAGACTGAATTCCTATTTTATTTAAGCCAGTTTGAATCCTGTTCCTATTCATTGTACCTTCAAGATTTCTAATACTCTAACTCAAAAATTACAAAAAAACCCATAGATATTCAGTGTATAGGACACATCATAAAAAATTAACTTGTCAAAGGACTTCTTTCTTTCAAGAAAGAAGAAACATATATGTATGTATGTATATATGTGTGTATCTCTCTCTCTCTGTATATATATATATATATATATATATATATGTAGTTAATTTCAGATATTTACCTTCACTAAATAAGAACTAGCATGAAAAAGAAGTGATTAAAAGGAAATAATCATTGTTATATTGTTAGGTGGGGAATGCTAAAATAATCATAAATGCTGTTGTTGGGCATGTAAAATGTTAGTTATTCTGTTCAGCAGTTTAGCAGAATGTATCAAAAACTTTGAAGAAGTCCTCTCACTAATCTTTAGTTCTTGAGGCTAAGGAAAAATTACCTGTGGATAGGTATGAGAGTTAAATGTAGTTTTGTGATGAAAATAACTGACAACAACTTATATGTTCAACAAGAGTGAAAAGTTAAATAGTTTTGCATCATGTTACAGAATAGAATACAGTCATTAAAATTCTGTGCCTCAGTTATCCTACTTATAAAATGGAGACATCTATCTTGTGAGGTGATGCTACAGATTGAATGAATAGGTGTGAAGTACTTGGTATATAGCTAACTTTATTTAGTACTTACTGTTGTTATTTTTATTCTTAGTCCTGAGAATCATCTAATCATCGAAAAATTAATAATCTCTAACTAAATTATGAGGTGTCCTATGTTAGTTTAGAGTATCTGAGCCTGGTGAACCTGTTAGGGAGTGCATCTCAGATACTCACCTGTCATGATCTTCTGGGAAGCATGGAAGATCTGTTCTGAATCCCTTATAGTCTTTAGCAGTGCCTATGGTAGTTTTCGTTATTTCCTTCTTTGGGTGAGGAGTGTGGAAAACTAGGAAAGGGATAGGTGTAAGGTAACAAGAGTTCCTTTGCCTGGAATCTGCTGCATCTCCTCCTTCCCTCATGTGGGTGAATCTCACATATAGATGTGTTAGGACCTGAATGGTGATTCTAAGCAAATAATTCCTCCCTCTGGGAGTATTTGCTTAAATATTTAGAAGACTACTTGGGTAACAACCCAGAGGACAAGTTAGAAGATCAAACACTATTTCATAATCAGTTTGTGTTAGAAAATAATATTAGACTATATGTTTTTTTTTCAGCAGTTTATTCACATTTTTTCCTTCTGCTTATTTTAATATGTTCCACGTGTAAGTTAGATGAGAGCTACGGTAAAAACTTTTACAATGACTGAAATCTTACTAGAAAATAATGTTAGACTATATTTTAATGGCTGTTAAGTATTTACCATGCACTTCTGAAATTGAGCTGCATATCTAATCACAGAATAACCCCGTTTTATAGATACCATTCCTTCATTACAGCTGGATTCAGAAACTTAAGGCTGGCTGTAGGGAATGTGAGGAAGTAGACAAGACTATGCAGGTACTGACTAGCAGAACTGTGACTCATAACTTTCAGTTTTCAAAGCTAGGGTTCTTTACCATTACTAAATAAAATATAGTTACTTAGATACTATCCTAAGTGCAGCGTTGTGTGAAGAGATGACATTGGAAGGGGAGGAACCAGCCAGCCTCAGTGAGTTGATTCTGTAGTTGGGCGTGTTTCCTGTGTAGGACTTAGGACAAGCTGTTCAGATGAAATAAAAATGAATGCATGATAGTTGGATGGATTTGTACAGAAGTGACTGAGCAAGAACTACACTGTGAGTTTTTGAGATTTGGGGAAATAATTGACTATGCAATATTATACATGGTAATTGGCTTTGAAATTTATACAATTTACTGAGGAAAATGTTGAATCAGAATATATATTCTGATTATATTACAATATTACATAAATGATATAGTATTTAGGATATGATAACATTACACAAATTAATATTTTAACTTATGCATTAATGTATTACATGAAATAGATTTGGGTGATTTTCTTGTTCTATGGTAGAGCTAATTTTGTGAAACATCACATATATATATGTGCTTGAATAAAATAAACAATAGGAAGTCTGGGTAATATAATTTCCAATAATTGTGATTCTTCTGAGTTTATTAAATTAGAGCAAATATTAATTAGTATAACATTTTATGGGAGTATAAGTGTTTAGATATATCTCCCTTTAGTAAATACTTACATCTACTGAGAGAAATAACCTGCAGGTGAGATTAAAGGTGAGATATAAGTAACTCTACTGTTACTTAAGATTTTTTCAAATCTGGAAGAGAATTGGCATTTATAGATTGGGCTTGGATTTATCTTTTATGTTTTGAATACCCTCTGCCAACTCCTTTGAAGTAAATGGGTATTTGCTTTAAAGTATGGTTGAGGTTAAGGGGCTTGTCTAATGTGCAGTGCTGTTTAGTTGTGGAGGAGACACTCAGAGTCAGATTTTCCATTTCTATGTGTGTTGCTATTTAAAATATACCATTATATTGGGCTGGGGATGTGGCTCAAGTGGTAGCGCGATTGCCTGGCATGTGCGGGGCACTGGGTTCCATCCTCAGCACCATATAAAAATAAAAAATAAAGATGTTGTGTCCACCAAAACCTTAAAAAATAAATATTAACCCCCCCCCTCTAAAAATATACAATTATAGAGACTGGGGTTATAGCTCAGTGGTAGAGTACTTGACTCAACACCACTTAAAAATAAATAAAAAATTAAGATATTGTGTCCAATTTAAAAAAATAAATCTTTAAAAAATAAGTAAAACATACCATTGCTTTTGATGATGGTGCTGATGTAGTGTAATAGCAACTTTGAGTCATTAAATTCTTATGTTAGGCACTGTGTTAAGCATATGACATACATCATCTCATTCAAGCATCCTCTTTTTTTTGCAAATATTTTTTTTCTTTGTTATTTTTAGTCATACATGACAATAGAATCTACTTTGATTTATTTATACAAACATGGAATATTTTCTAATTAGGAACCCATTCTTGTGGATGTGCATGATGTTGAGATTCACTGTGGTGTATTCATATGTGTACACAGGAAAGTTATGTCAGATTCATTCCACTGTCTTTCCTATTCCTATCATTTAAGCCTATTGACCTGTGATATAAAATCATCAGTAAAAAATAAAATCATTGTCTTTCCAAGGTAACTGAAGTGTGCTATCTTAAAAGAGAAGTGTTTTCATTTCTAAACGTACACATATTTTGTTAAAAAATGTTATAGAAATATTTAACTTTGTTAAAAATGTTATAGAAATATTTAACTTAATTTGTACTAATTCTTTATAACTTGATCACCCTTTTATAATCCTTAAATTTAAGTATTCAAGAATTATTTAGGAGTTAATGCAAAACTGTTTATTTTGTTGTAGTGTATTGAGTGTTACCTGCTAAATAATTACTACACTTCTTCAGTTGTAATCTTTGATCTTTTGTCTAAAAAGTTCCTGCTCATTTCAAGACCTAGATCTTAACCTCAACTTAAAAGAATCTTCCCTAATATTCCCCTCCAAATTGTTCTTCCTTTCCTTTGCTTTCCCATACATTTTGTACATCTTGTTTATTTTTCACATTACCCTAGAGACACTGAATCTATTGAGATAGATTATAATAATAATATTCTTATTATTTTATTCACATTGTTATCATGAGTACTTAATATAGTACCTGGCATCTTGTGGTGCTTAGTGAACTTTTTCTTGTGTATATTTTTCACCTTTGATGGAGTAAGTTTGTTTTGGTCATATCTTGCTTGGGTTCAGATCTTTTTTTCCAGGTTATGTTGATTTTTCTAATTTCTGTTTGCTGCTTACTTTAGCATTTCAGTTTGTTATTTGGGGGTAGAGGAATGAGAGATATATAGGTGTATGTATGTATGGTTCATGTTTAGAAGAAAGTTTTCTAAATATTTGAAATGGGTAAGGAGTCATGATGTCCCCAGATCTGGTAAATGGTCCTACTCTTATTATTTGCATGAGGAAATAAAAAATTAAAAACGAGGCAGGCTAAGATTCTACAGTTTTTCACAGACTAGAAATTAATATCTAGATTTTCTGACCCAACTCATTCCAGTATTCTTTTTTTTTTTTTTTTGGTGACTATAGTTCTACTTTGCTTCATCTTACTTGGGGTTCTGATTAATTATAATTTTAATATAATTTTTACTTGAGCAGTATCAGAATACTAGAGTGATAGATAAATAATTTACTGAATAACCTTGTATTCTTTTGCCATAGACAAGACTCTCCCTGGCTATCTAAAAAGAATTTTGTAATCCTTGCCTTCAAATAAAAGTTCAGCATAGGAAATAGAAGAATAAAGTAGTATAAAGTAATATTGCAGAGATATAAACAAAATGCTTTGGGGACATTCATGTCAGATTGTAGGGATTAACTTTGGAGGAAATCTGGGAAGGCTTTATTGAGTAGAGACTTGTGAACTAGGTCTTAAAGGACAAGTTCCTATTCTTTAGGATTAAAAAGGACAGAATAGATCAACTTTTCGTGACTTAGGTAGCTTGCATAAGGGCACAGGATAATGAGAGGTTTTCCATAGTTATTTCCTATAATACTAACTATAAATTGTAGTAAATGAGAACTTTATTTTTTCTTGCAGAAACCATATATATATATATATTTATTGTAGTTGTATCCATTGGTTTTAAATAATCACTTTTTAGTTTCTGCTTTAGTCTTGTCAAGCTTGCTCAGGTGATGTGGTAAGATTTATTAGGATCTAATTCACTAAATTATTTCAAAAGCTCTATTTGTGTAAGATATCGCATTTTGCAGTCTCAAGACTTCTGACATATTGGCTCAAACCAACAGATTTTATGTGTAAAAATGAGAGGTTTACTGTAAGAAATTGACTCACACAATATGGGTATTAGGAATTCCCAAGATTGGTAGTTTGGTGTGCAGGAAACTAGGGTGTTCTGATGGTGAAGATTTGCTGCACGGTTAAAAGCCTGAGAACCAAGAGAGCCACTGGTATGAATTCTGACATCAAAATTGGTAGGCACAAACTCAATAAGTGCTGCAGGAAGAAAAAGACTAATATCCCCACTGAAAATAATTAGGTAACAGAAGTTAGCTCTTAACTTGTGGAAAGATCAGCTTTTTTTTTTTTGTTGCATTTAGGTTTCAACTAATTGGATGAGACCTGCCTACATTAGGGAGTGTGGTCTACTTTACTCATTCCACTGATCAATATGTTAATCTCATCTCAAAGCACATTCATGGACATACTCAGAATAATGGTTAGCAAAATATCTGGACACCTGATGATCCAGTAAAGTTGACACATAAAATTAAACATCATAAAGGGTTCATATTTTCCCATCAACTCTCCTTTCCTTTGGGGGAATGCTGTTGAAAGATATATTTTGTTATACCATTGCAGAAAAATTATATACTTTACACATTTTTAAAATTAAATATTTATTTTTTGAAGTTGTAGTTGGACACAACAACTTCATTTTATTTATTTATTTATTTTTGTGAGGTGCTGAAGATCGATCCCAGGGCCTTGCACGTGCAAGGCAAGTGCTCTACTGCTGAGCCAACCCCAGCCCCCATACTTGTACACATTTTAAACATCTAGTAAGTATTAACTGAATGAAGTATAAAAATATAAGAATCACACACTGGCAAAGAATAAGGTGATTATTATTTTGAGAATATCAAAATTCAGAAGAGAAGATTAATATGAGTAGCCTACCCTCTTGCAGTCACCATTCTATTTTCTGTCTCAGTGAATTTGACTACTTTTAAGTATCTCCTGTCAGTGGAATCATAAAATATTTGTTCTTTTGTGTCTGGCTTGTTTCACTTAGTATATAATGTCTTCAGTCCAAACCAGCCTCTCCTAGCAATACAGGTGAGCTTTCTGAGCCTGCATTTGTGTATATTACATTTGTAATTTCATTATCTACTGGGCCAGGCTCAGTGTGTGGGTAGGTCCAAAAAGAAAAAAAAACAATATCCCAACCAAAATACCACACAGTTCAATAAGCAAGAGTAATGTTTTTCAGACTCAGGTTCTTTCCTTCTTTTTCTTGTGTTTTTTATTGGTTTATTTTTTAATTGGTGCATTATAGTTACACATAAAAATGGAATTCATTGAGCTATGTTTGTACATGCACATAACATCTTTTGGTTAATTTTATTCTGCTCTTCCTCCCCTTTCCTATTCCTCCTCATCATGAGCACCTCCCTCCCCATTTTAATACCTTATTTCTCTCTAGCTTCCAGATATAAGAGAAAATATTTGACTCCTGATTTTCTGTATCTAGTCTAGTTCATTCAGCATGATGGTTCCATCCATTTGCCAGCAAATGAACATAATTTCATTCTTCTTGATGGCTGAGTAAAATTCAATTGTTTGTACATACTATATTTTCTTTATCCTGTTATGTACTGAGGGACACCAAAGCTGGTTCCACAACTTGACTGTTGTGAATTATACTCCTGTAAACATTGGTATGCATGTATCACTATAATGTTCTGATTTTAATTCTTTTGAATAATAAATACCAATGAATGGGATAGCTGGTGATATTGGTTTTATTTTCTAGTCTTTAGAGGACTCTCCATACTGCTTTTCATAGTGGTTGAACTAATGTGCATACCCACCAACAATGTATAAGTGTACCTATTCCCCCAAACCTTCAGCATTTATTATTATTTATATTTTTGATGATTGCTATTTGAAGTGAAGTGATATGAAATCTCAGTGTTTTTTTTTTTTTAAAGAGAGAGTGAGAGAGAGAGGGGGACAGAGAGAGAGAGAGAATTTTAATATTTATTTATTTTTTTTAGTTCTCGGTGGACACAACATCTTTGTATGTGGTGCTGAGGATCGAACCCAGACCACACGCATGCCAGGCGAGCGCGCTACCGCTTGAGCCACATCCCCAGCCCCAGTGTGTTTTTTTTTTGATACTGAGGATGGAACCCTGAGGCACTCAACCATTGAGCCATACCCCCAGCCCTACTTTATATTTTATTTAGAGACAGGGTCTCACTGAGTTGTTTAGTGCTTCGCTTCTGCTGAGGATGGCTTTGAACTCACCATCCTTCTGCCTCAGTCTCTTGAGCCACTGGGATTATAGGCATGCGCCACTGCGCCTGGCATAGTTTTGATTTGCATTTCCCTCACTGCTAAAGATGTTGAACATTTTTTCATATATTTTTTGGCCATTTGCATTTCTTCTTTGGGGAAATGTCTGTTTAGTTCATGTGTCCATTTATTGAAGGTGTCATTTTGTGTGTGTGTGTGTGTTTGTGTATTAATATCCTGTCAGAAAAGTAACAAGATTGTCTCCCATTTTTTAGACCTCTCTTAATACTCTTAATTTATTTCTTTTCCTTGGAGAAGTTTAATTTGATACTATTCCACTTACTGAATCTTTGTTTTATTTCTTGAGCTTTAAGGAGTTTAATTAAGGAAGTCAGTGCCTCCGTCAATATGTTGGCGTATTTACCCTATGTTTTCTTCTAGAAAATGCAGTGTTCCTGGCCTAATTCCTAGGTCTTTCATCCACTTTAAGTTGATTTTTTGGAGAGTGAGAGATAGGGATCTAAACATGGATATCCAGTTTTCCCAGCATCGTTAGTTAAAAATGCTACCTTTTCTCTAGTGTATGTTTTTGGCACTTGTATCCAGGATTAGATGACTGGATCTATGTGGGTTTTTTTTTTTTTTTTTTTTTTTTTTGTGTGTGTGTGTCTTTATTCCATTGGTCCTGTCTGTTTTTATGCTAATACCATGATGTTTTCATAACTATAGCTTTGTAGAATAATTTGAGATCAGGTATTATGATGCTACCAGCATTAAACATTATGTGGAATAAAAAGATATGTGTCTATAGTAATATTTCCTTAAGTCTTTGTTTCTTTTCCCCTTTCCCACTTGTTTTGTTCCCAGAGTGTAGCTGTTCTTGACTTTCTTGAAACTGTTCTGTAAAACTTCCCATCCAGGGCTGGGATTGTGGCTCAGTGGTAGAGCGCTCGCCTAGTATGGGCGGGGCCGGGGTTCCATCCTCGGCACCACATAAAAATAAAGTCATTGTATTGTGTCCATCTACACTTAAAAAATAAATATTTTTTTAAAAAACAAACTTCCCATCCAGCCTTAACCTTCTATATTCCTTGTACTTCTCTTCCTTTGTACTTCTCTTCTTCTTTCTCTCTATAATATAAAATCTAAAATAATTAGACTGGCAAGACCATTTCAAAAAGTGGGAGACGTAAAGAGACTCAGGAGGACAAGATACAGGGGAAAGAAAGACCAAAAACACTCTTACATTAATTATTTTTGTCTTGTCGCTTAAAAAACTATGGATGAAATAGCTAATGTTGAAGATGATTAGACCCAGTGATTCAGTTCCTTATTGAATATTGACACCCCCTTTCATCTACAGTGAAACACCAGTAATTTCTTTTTTAACTAAGGAACTGTTAATATCTTTCATTAAATAAACTGTTTTAAAATAAAAAAACAAGAAAAAGCAAAAACTTATATTTAATATTTATCTTCCTTCTTACTTGTCTAGTTGCAAGTTTTTAGGGAGCATGGCCCATATGTACTTGAATGCATTTTATATAACAAAGTGATCATTTTAGTTCTAGTCCTTTACTTATGTATTTTTAAGAAGTAATAAATACAAAGAGATACAGTTTATCTCTTTTTGTTATACTATTGCAGTGTATCCCTACCTATTTACCAGTGACGGCTATCTGTATGCCCTTTTGAGACTATTTATAGCTTTATTTGTCTCATTATGGGTCCATCTTTTATATGTTTGCTTGTTTTTGTGTTTGTCTATAACTGTCCTATCCAGTGTGACAATCTCTATGTCTTGTGGCTATTGAACACTTGTGATGCAGACATTAAGAGTTGAAGTATGCTTTTGGTATAAAATATACACCAAATTTCAGTGGCTTAGTTTACAACACAAAGTGAAATAGCTCATCAACGATTTTTATATTGATTACATGTCAGAATAGTAATTTTTTGGGATATATTGCCTCTAGTTATTTTATTACCAGTAAAATATGTTTATTAAAATTAATTTTACCTGTTTTCTATTTCTTTTAGACTATATTGATTTATGGCTAATTTAGTTATAGGTCTTGTATTTTGGAGGCTTTGGGAAGCAAATACATATTTTGTGTGGTTTTATAAACTTATCATGCAGTTACTTAACCTTTTATCTTTGGAGTAAAAAAGACTTGCTTTGGCTTGAAATGAAATTAGAGGATGTTCATCAGCAAGAAGGGAATGATAGATTGAAATCTTGTGATTGATAAGGGGAAGTGACAATGGGAAGATACTCCTGTTGCCTAGTAAAGTGATGGGATTGTTACATGATAAGCATTCCATAAATATTAATTTTAAAAAAGTACATCAGGATTTGAGGAGATAGTTACGAGAGGGTATGTGGCCCCTTGAGCAGCATTACAGTTGAAATATACAGGTGTTAAGTTTGGACCTTGGGGAGATTGGAGGTAATTTTGGTATTTTTCAGCACCTGTCCTTTAGCTTCATGTGAGGGTAGGATCTAGAATTTTAGGCATTTGTAATAAATGAATAAGAGAAATGGTGGGGGAAAGGATAAAAGTAAGTAAATTGAGGGTGTAGGAAATTATTTTTAATTTGTTTTAATAAAATCAGTATTCTAAAAATTGTCCACATTTTATCAAATTAGAATTAATAGATTGTTAAAACCTAGAAGGAAATGGTCTATCAGAATCATTATGAATTAAGAATTTTTCCCTAGCTGGTTTGGTAAGATTATTGTTTTGTCAACTTCCTCTGTGAAGAAATTCTGTCCCTTTATCACCTCTTAAAGGAATGATTTTTCCTTTTTTTAAATCATAGTTTTTCATTTACTTACTTTAAGAAATTGAAAATATATATTAGAAGCCAGGGCAAATAATTTTATATGTAATAATGCAGCAACTAATTATAAAGTAGTGTATTTACTTGTTCTGATTTGTAGGAGTTGAGATTTAACTACTGATTTTTGCTGAAGTAGGTTTTTTTCACATTGTAAATTTTTTTGGAGTATCTATCCCTATGAATTAAACATCCTAAAATGTGGATCTTGTGTATTTTCTAGTTGTCATTTTGTTCCTCTTTGTTTCATTGCTATTATTGCCGAAGTTATCCACTGGGCAGACAGCAGGTCCTAATTGGGTGGGATTGTAGGTGCAGTTTTTTAAATGTCGACTATGCTAACTTTAGATCCAAATGGAAATGTAACCCTTTTCCTTGGCCTCATTACTACCACACAGGGACTTGCTAAACTAATTGGTCACATTTCAAAAAGATTCCAGGACGGACAAGGGATTGTTTTGAACTATTATCATTTTCTCATCCAGGCTTTAGGATCAAAGTAAATTCATTTTTAGGATGATAATTTACTTATTTTGGGAGTTGATTGAGTAGCTGTGCAGATTTTTTTTTCTGTAAAAATAACTCATAAACACATGTATGTGGACTATGTTGAACAAATAGATTTTAGTCAGGTTTGCTGATGTTCTTCATTAAAAAAAAATGGAAAAAATATACATACTGTAAATAATGTTTAACTTTATTATTGATGTACAATCTGAAAGTTAAATTAATATATTTTGGATACCACATGACAAACTGTCATTCAGAATGACAACTGAACCCAATTACATTGAAAAATTATACTGTCAAACTCTGAAATAAATTGAGGATGACCTGCTTAGAAAATACGAATATACACATTTACAACAGAGATTTAATTACAGTGAAAAAATCTTGGGGTATTGGATCACTATGATAATGCATCCTATATTCTAGAACATTAATTTAAATTATGTTTTATATATAAAAGGACTAAAGGTATATTAATGGGGAGGTAATTTATAGGAATAAAGCACTAATTAGATGTAATGAAGTCTTATAGAAGTTTTGCTTTATATAATTATCAGTACATGGTAATGATAAATAATGTTTAGCATACAATGATAAATTATTGAATTATATATTTTTCAGTTTTGGTTCAGTTATTTGGTATGGATTATTACATTTGATTTATAGATTATCCAGTTCATTTATTCCTGGCTACTTTTTTGTGAGCCTTTGTAAGTATAGAAAAAAACTAATAGATCTTCTAGCATGCTCTTTGTATGTGTGTATATGTGTATACATATGCACATATATACATGCACACACAATCTTTATATTGTTCAATCCATTCATACTTTGGGATTTCCTATTTTATGTCAGTAAACCTCATCCATCCTAAGTAATGCCATTGACTTAATAGCACAATTTAAAAACCACATACCACTGGGGAAAAACCTGATCTCTCTGCTGTGGTAAAAGTTGCCTAAATTATTCATGGAAATCAATATGTCAGCCACTTAAAATGTATTTTATTGCCAACAAATACTTTGGAGGGCAAATTGTAAACATTGTTATAAAGTTGAAGGAACAATTAATAGAAGAAAATATAGGCGTTTGTTTTACAGTTGATTGAAAGTACAGTTATTGCCATCATTTTTGTTTGTTATTTGTAATGTGTTTTTTAATAAATGAACAATAGTTTTTTATAAACCAATATAAAATATAAGTGAAGGCATACTTTTACAGAAGTTAATTTTTTGTTCTGTTTATCAAAACCAGAAATCAAGAAGTAATGGAACCTACCTTTATCTGGAAAGCAGGCTATATATTTTGTGAAGATTTTATTGACTTATTAGTGAATATTTTACCTTGTGTGAGATTATCTTGTATTTAGATTGTTACTTTGGGTATTAGTTATTAGGGATGTACTTTAAAGAAACTTCTAAACAAAATTTCTTGAAATTTGGAATGCTAGTAGTACTTGTTAAGAATTAAAAGATCAGATATGGAAATCTGGGCATAGAGGAGTTACTAGTTTTATCTGGGCTATGCAGCCTTTTAAGATGCTATGTACCGTAGGACTGGATTTTAGGTCTCTGAATTTCTAGGGTAGTCAGCTATTCTTTCTTTTATATTAACCATAGTCCCTTGTGTTTGGCTGGAGTATTAGTATATTAGGGCTGCCCTAACAAGTATAACAGGTTGGGTGCCTTAATAATAGAAATTTATTTGAACATTTCTCCTTGGCTTGCAACTCTCTCTGCATTTTCCTTTTGTCTTCATGAAGTCTCCCTCTGTGTGTCTGTGTCCTAATTTCTTCTTCTAGGGATACCAGTTGTATTGGATTAGGGCCTACTCATATCACCTCATTATGTTTTCTTATCTATGTATTTAAAGGTCCTACCTCCAGGTACAATCACAGTCTGAGGTTCTGGGAGTTAGGATTTCAGCATCTGAATTTTGGAGTGGAGAGGTGGACACAATTCAGCCCATATTAGCTGGTGTTAACAAAAGTGAAAACTAAGAAGAGTGATGCTGAGAAAAGTGTAAGATCTTTTTTTTTTTTTTTTGTATTGGAGATTGAACTCAAGGGCACTTATCGCTATGTCTCCAGTCCTTTTTGTTTGTTTGTTTGTTTTTTGTGGGGAGGTACTGAGGATTGATTCAGGGGCATTCAACCATTAAGTCATACTAGAATCCTATTTTGTATTTTATTTAGAGACAGGGTTTCACTGAGTTGCTTAGCACCTCACTTTTGCTGATGCTGACTTTAAACTCAAGATCCTCCTGTCTCAGCCTCCCAAGCTGCTGGGATTATAGGTGTGTGCCACTGTGCCCTGCTAAGATCTTTTATTAGCAAGACTTTACTTAAATTTCTTTTAAATTTGACAACATTTTTCATTTTTTAAAGTCTTTACTTTCTTATTTTGAATTATTTCATCCTTTTTATGCTTCAACTTTTTCCTTTTTTTCATGTTTTTTATTCTTGTGTGCTTTCATTTGTGCATTCAAAAGTGTTATTCACCCACATCACTTTAAGCCCTATTAAGATTATTTTGTTCTGCTAATTACATGATTTTTAATATCTATTGCACTGGCTATAGAAAATGGAGGTCTTCACTTTTTAATATTAGCTATAATCATAACAATAACAGTGAATCTCTGTTAACCTTGTATTAAGTAATAGGCATGTGCTAAGTGTGTACATTAAATTTCACTACAGTTCTGTGAGGTTGTTAGTGTTTGATAGGTGAAGAAACTAAGGCTAAAAGACGGTGTACTTTTTCAAAGATTTTATAGCCAACAATTATTATCAGTCTTCAAACAGAGACAGTACTTGCTGTGCTTAAAGCCTCCTTTTTTAGAATTCTTAACAATTTGATTTGCTGGTATGTCAAATCCTAACTGTAGTCTCATTGAAAGTAAGGTATGGAACTAGTGTGTTGAATAGCAATATGTGTTGATAGCTTTTTTGTAACTATGGTGTTTACTATGGCAGGTATTCACACTTAGCTTTGGATGTCTAAATATATTAAAGTTTTGATTTCTTTAAACCCTTAAGAATCTATTTGCATATCCAAGCACAAAATTATTCAGTGTCTCCTCTTTTCTTAGCATATAAGCACCAGTTCGGTAGCATGATATATTTGGCATGTCATGATTTCCCCCTGGCCTCTCTTCTTGGTGACATTTTTTTTATATAGGTTCTACACACTTTAATCATAATGAACTACTACTCTCTTATTTTCTGGAGTTTAACATATTCTCTTATCTCCTTAGGTTGCACATATTTTTTGGTTTCATTCAGGAAAGATTTTATTGATCGCTTGCTCAGATACTGTCCAAGTATGTTTGTTTTCTGTCACTATTGAGGAGGAAGGTAGAGCTGAGAAGATAATTTATTCTTAAGGACCAAAAATGAGTTGTTTGTAGGCAGGTGTGGGCTTCCCTGAAGAGAATTTGCAAATGCCTATTTGTGTTTAGCTGAAGTTAAAAATGAGAAGAGGCAGGAGGAAGCAGGGTTGTGAAGGAGGAACAGGGGGAAAATATTACCTAGGTTCCTGAATCCGTTAATAGGTTGGTTCAAGTTAATACTAACTGAAGCTGAATTAGATCTAGGAGGACAGAAACAGTGGGTCAGGGAAAGGACTGTTATGAGTAGTGTCAGAGCTCACAGAGCTCTGACCTATCACAGCAATGTTTTCTGGGAAACTGTCAGTGTCAATTTGGGTAAATATATTTTTTTCTGAGTTGGTGGTTCATGTTGTATTCTCCCATTATTATTATAGAGTATGTTATCAACAACATTCTTAGATAGTCTTAAACCATGAAAGATTCCAAATATGCGATAGTGAGGAGAAATATTAATTCAAATGTATTGTTCTAGGTGATTGGTGAGAGCATAGGAATAGTATATCCAAATCCCAGGGCAGGGCAGGATTGGAAAGTTTATTCTTGTCTTTAAGGACTTAAAATTCAAATGGAAGACTTGTTTGTAAATTAAAAAATATGAAATAATGTGATCAGGTCTTTGTGGTATAATTAGACTTAATCCAGTTCCTGACTCTGCTTTTTTATTGCTTGTGACTTTAAAAGTGAAAGTGTGTATTAGATACCATCATATTGCAGAAGAGAAAGTGATTAGCTATTTGGAGGAGTCAGGAAAGATTTTAAAGTTGGAGTATTCACCTACAATTGGCTTGGAAGATTAAATGAAGTTTGCTGATCAGACTAGATGGAGGTAGGGCTTCCAGATAAGGGAATTTGAATCTGCACAGCATATTCACAAAATTTGAAATTTGAAATGTTTCAAAATCTGAGTATTTTGAGCACTAACATGATTTTTTTTTTTTTGGGTGGTGCTGGGGATTGAACCCAGAGTCTTATGCATGTGAGGGAAGCACTCTACCAGCTGAGCTATATCCCAACCCCCTAAACATGATTTTTGAATCAGGGATTCTCATATACTTAGAGTCTACCAGTGGTATATTGTTTTTAAATTGTGCTATTAAGTCAGTGGCATTACTTAGGATGGATGAGGTTTACTCATCTAATATATAATAGGAATATAATAGGAAATCCCAAAGTATGAGTGGCTTGAACAATATAAAGATTGTGTGTGCATGTATGCTTGTGTGCATATATATATATACACATATACACACATACAGGAGCATACTAGAATTTCTATTAGTTTTTTTCTATACTTATAATGGCTCACAAAAAAAAGTAGCCAGGAATAAATGAACTGGATAATCTATAAATCAAATGTAATAATCCATACAAAATAACTGAACCAAAACTGAAAAATATGTAATTCAATAATTTATCATTGTATGCTAAACATTATTTATCATTACCATATATTGATAATAATATAGAGTAAAACTTTTATAAGACTTCTGGCTGTTCTTCAGATAAGGGATGCTCAACTTTCAGTACCTTCTTTCTAGAAATATTTTCATGCCTAGCAAATTCCTACTTGCACATTAGAGTTTAAGGTTCTCTCTCTATTAGAAATTGTTTTTCTAGAAAATTTGCAGAGTTTTGAGACAGTTAAGCATTCCATTTTTATGTTGTATTAGCACCTTGTACACATATCAATTTCAATTTACTGTCCTAAATGTAACATGGTTGACAAAATTGCAATTGACAAGATTAAGGGGTCCTAGACTATAAGGGGAAGGAGAAGAAAAAATAATATCTTTATAACATATGTGTAATATTTATATTCATACATAAAAAATGTATGATATATATAAATTGCATATAATTTAATATACATTTATATATAAATTTACATATAAAATTATATATAAATTTATAAATTGATATAAAATTTATAAAATTCATAAAATTTATACATGTAATTTATATGTAATTAAATTATATATTATATATAAATACCTTATATATTATAATATACCTTTTATTTATATGTTTATATATTAACACTCAAAATACATACAAAATACTCTTACTTGTTTGTACCAAATACATTAAAATAATCATAGTAGATACAATTTTTTATGAATATGGTGTTAGGTGAATATTATGATTTAGTAAGGACTCTTGATAAGGGAGAGAAGAAGCACTGTTACATTAAATGTGTACATCAATTATGAGTTATGTGTTAATTTCAGTAAGGTTTAATGTGACATATTTCTTAGAAAAAGAAGTATGTTATTCTCTGTATAATAATTTCTTGTCATGGAATTTCTATTTTCATTTTGCAAATAAAAAAGTGAAGTGTGGTGAATTTGAAGTTAAGGACTTTGGGTAATATGGAACAAGAGGATTTTGCAGGAGAATGAAATGAGCAAAGCATATGTTCATTTCATGTAGCTTGATGTGATTGGATAGACTAGTGTCCTCTTATCCTTTTGATATTTTTAATATTTCTTTACTGAATCAGGACTGCTTAGAGAGGACAGACTATTTTTTGGTGAAGTATATATAATTATAAGAGTGTCTTTTGTGGCTCCATTATGTGCTTGTGTCTTTTAGGCGTTTTATAACCAGGAGCTGATGTACCTGATTCTCTATATTTAGATTTGCAAATTAATTTGTAGATACAATATGAATTAAATTAGTTTCTGTATCCTGATTTTCTGTAAATAGATTGGCATTTGTGATGTCAATAATCTGAATTCAAATCCTGGCTCTGCCTTTTCTTTGCCTTGTGACCTTGAGCCAAGTGTTATATTTCTCTGAGTCTTTCTCTTACTTTCTTTATATATTTATATGTTTTACCATGAATGAATATAGATGTATGAATATTAGTTGTATATTTGAAAGCAATAAAGAAAAGATGTTGCTTTCCCCTTTATTCTTCTCGAAAGTGAGAACTATGTACATGAGAGAATTTTATATATATATATATATATATATATATATATTTATATTATTAATTTCTGCTTCTATACAGAATATTCATTTGGCACATTTCTATTCAAAGTGTGACCTACTGATGAGATTTGCATATTTGTTAAATGTGTGCTGGTCTAAGGAGGGATAAGGAACTATGCCAGAATGTAAATTGGCTTTGTAGCAAAGCACGCTCTTATTTATCTATTTTTTAATTATTATTATTACTTTTTAGTTGTAGTTGATACAACATCTTTAATTTATTTTTATTTTTTTTTATGTGGTGCTGAGGATCGAACCCAGGGCCTCACATGTGCTAGGCGAGCGCTCAACTGCTGTCTCACAATCCCAGCCCCAGACTACTCTTTGTTTTAACTAACCTGTTTTTTTTTTTTGTAACAAAACTTTCTTGATGAAGGAAGCAGTGTGTTGGTTCCTATTTTACTTTAATATCCTCATTTGATCACACTCTGAAGAGTATGAATATAGAGTACTTTTGGGTGACATTTGAACAAAACTATGTTGTATTTATATTATTTTTCTTTTGATTTTTGGTGTTTGAAAGGTTTGCCATTGTTAGTGAAAAGATTATTGATTTTGGATTTGGATTCTAATCTTGTCTTTGTCACTAATTTGTTGAGCAAGTCACTTTATGTGTTGTAGGCCTTATTTTGCCTGACCAAACATGAAAATCGGATTAGATATCTTTGCTCCTACCTTGTAGGTTTTTAACATGCCAATAATCTGTGATTTTTAAATGACATTTTTTTTCTTTTTAAAAAGCTGAACATAGACCTAGTTAAAATAAATAGTAAGAAACACTGGACTAGAAGCATGCTTTAAGAAACTTCTTTTTGGAATATATGTTTTATTAAGCCCCTGTCAATCATATGTCAAGAAATTGGTGCTAAAGAGGTGATAAATTAATAAGACTGTTTTTGTCTTCAAGTAGTATCTTGCCAAACTCATGGTGAGAAAGGTGTCAATCCATTTATGAGAGCTCCACCCCCATGACCCAAACCTTTTCCAGTACACCTAATCTCTTAATACTGCTACATTGAGGATTTAAAGTTCCAGCCTATGAATATATGGGGGATGCACTTAAACTATAGTAAATAGTGATCTTCTGGAGGAACTAGATAGGTTAATATTAGAATCCAGCACACACACACACACACACACACACACACACACACACACACACGTGGATATATAAGTTAATATAATAGATGATGTATTAGAAATATGGACTAAAAATCTGTGCCACAGGAGGCTGTAGACTCTTTAGAGTAAAGGTAAGCAAATCTTTTCTGTAAAGATCCAGGTGTTTTAGGTTTTGTGGGCCATATATCTATTTTAACTACTCAAATCAATAATTGTAATAGAAAATCTGTCATGGAAATGAAAATACATCATTTTCCAGTGCCAATTTTCTGGCAGCAATTAGGTGTCTTAGAATTAAATTCAACTCTGATACTAGTTGGAGTTAGTGTGAACCACAAAAGTTAAGGGCAAAATCCTTCAATTCTGATATTAAGTACCTGTAGTGAGGGCAGATTGTACAAGTTTTAAGGAACCGGAGCAAAAGTACTTCCACTTCAGATGCCGGCCTCAAAGGGCTACCTGCATTTCTGCTCCTCTGACTACAAATCGTAAGTTCTCCAACCTCCATAAGGCTTGATAATTCTTAGAATGACTCACAGAATTCAGGAAGTACTATACTTAGAATTACAGTTTTATTATAAAGGACACAACTCAGGAACAGCCAAATGGAAGAGATGTATTAGGCAAGGTTTTAGGAGAGGATGGGCCTCAGTTTCCATTTATATTTTCACTCTGGACATGCTGTTAACCAGCATATCATGTGTTCCTTGAACATCCTAATCCAAGTTTTTATTGAGACTTTATTTTGTAGGCCTGCCTTACAGGTGCTGGGATTTGAATGCAGGAGTGCTTTACCACTGAGTATCACCAGTCTTTTTTAAGACAGTGTCAGTTTCTAAGTTGCTGAGGGTCTCATTAGGTTGCTGAGGCTGGCCTCGAACTTGTGAGCCTTCTATCTCAGGCCTCCTGAGTGTCTAAGATTATATGTATGGTCCCTGGGCCTGACTAGTCTACAAAATTGAACTCCAACTTCACCTCTTCCCTCCTTGGTCTTTTTGCTTTATCCTTTTTGGTGTGGCTGCCCCCTCTCTTGAAATTATCTAAGGACCCATGAGTCCTCATGTTAGCACAAACTCAGGTATGGTCAAAAATACCTTGTTATGCATAACAACAACAACAACAAAAATACTCATCCCGCTGGGGAAAACCTAAGGATTTTTGAAGCTCTGTGCCAGAAACTGGAAGCAAAGACCAAATAGATATTTTTAATTACTATAGACAGCCTTTACTGATATGTAAATGAATGAGTGTGGCTATTTTCCAATGTAACCTTATTTACAATGAGACACTAAGCTAGACCTTATCCCCAGGCAGTAGTTTGCAGACCCTTGCTCTAAAGAAATGGAAAATCCTTCAAAAGGAAGGACCCATAGTTGTAGATGGACAGCAAACCTTTATTTGTTTAGTTTATTACGCAGTGCTAAGAATCCAACCCAGTTTCTCACACATGCTAGGCACTCTGCCACTCATCTACAGCCCCAGCCCAGGAAGGTAACATTTGAGCTGTATATTTGATTTCTTTTAATTATTTACCTTTTAAAAAATGTGTTACAACCTCAGTGACATAATTTTGGAGTTTTTTGTTTGTTTGTTTGTTTTTTAGTTCAATGGTACAATCTCTAGAGAGATTTTTTTTTTTAAAGGTGCTTGGTGAATGACTAAAGAAAAATTTCAACATGTGTGCCCTTCCCTGATTAGTAATTTTTTGTGATATCAACTGAGAAAGACCTCAGTTCTCTTTTGACATTGATTCCTTTTTGTGCTTCTGATTCAGAAGAATTGAAAATTGCCTACTGGAATACAACTAGTATGTGCTATTCTGCTAAATGACTATGATTTTTATCCTTTTTTTGATCTTTTATCATTAGAATGCTTTTTTACCTTTCATTATTTTTTAGTCTTATTTATTTTCAAAAAAAGGAGTTAGAGCCTTGGGTTAGTTTTAAATGGGCTCATGATTAGGTGGGTTCCACATTCTGATCATTGTCTAATGAGGAAATAAAAATCGACACTTAACTGCTGTGTGACGTAGGTCAAAGCAGAAATATTTAAAACCTTTTGGTTCTCCTTTCCCTCTCCCTCATCCTCCTCTTTTTTGCAGAGTAGAGTGGTTTCTTAATTCTTGTCTGTGGGTTTCACAATGGAGTGAATAATCATGTGGATTTCAATTTACAAATTTCTCTGATAATTTTAGGTCTTAGTATACATAAGTTTGTCACAAAGATGAATATTTAGAAGGCCTCTTACATGGCAGTGAACAGAACTATTTTTTAACAGGGATAGGAAGAATCTGGGTTTGCTTTGTCCATGAGCTTTGATGATGTGACTTTAAGCAGAGGATGGAGATCTGGGGTTATACCTCTGTGCTTGCCTAGTATAGTGTGCACAAAGCCCTGGGTTCAATCTCCAGTACTAGAGGTGGTTGAGGATATGTTGAGGTGTGGGAAAGCAGAAGTTAGGGAGTAAAGAGAATTGCTTTTATGAGTTTGTATAAAAGTGATGATGAAAAATTATCTAATATTTTAGGAATAAAAGAAGAGGAAAATTTAGAAGAACCCAAATGGAGCTCACTTCTTTTTATCAGTAACAATAGATGAGTTAGTATTTTCTTTAAATATAAAGGACAAATACTTAAACATAAAGGGCAAGTACTTAAGTATTTTTATATGTATGGGCTGTAGCAGTATTCCATCAATTGACAACACATTATTAGCTTTTTCTCATTTTCAATTAAAGTTTTTTCTAAAACGGAATGAATACCTATTAAATGTTCTTGGTACTGTGTTAGACCCCTTAGAAGGAAAAAACTAGAACAATGATAACATTTTTTACCCAGAAGTTTATACATAAGGCTAAACATAATCCTCACAATAACCCTGTGAGATAAAGCCCTATTATCCATGATATGAGGAAATAAGATTAAGTAAACTTGCTTAGGTTGAGCAGGTAGTGCCACCTAAAGCCCAAGACTTTCAGTGGTTTTTTAGTAGACTCAATTTCACAAGTTTCATAAGAGAAATACAAAGAACTGTGGGCTTTTTGAGACTGGATAGATAGCATTTTGTTTGAGGAGCTTTTTAGAAGAGAAAAGCTTCAGGGAAAGCTTTTTAGAAGGGAGAAGTGTGAAATAAGAGTCTAAGATGAGCCTGTGCATGGAGATCATTAATAGGTCACAACATGAAGAGTTATCAGAGTCATAAATTTGTTCCACTTCTTCCATTGTGGCCTATTGTAAACCATTCCATGTTACTTTGTTTTCCTCTAAGATAAAGGTTCAGCATTTAAATGATATTTTGCTTCTGGAGAACTTCTTTGCTATATACTGCATGCATATGCTTATGTGAAAATATAAATGAATATGGTTTGTACATGATTATGTTTAACATAAAGGATGCTAATGCTGATTAGATCTAATTCTCTTCACATAGTCATTTTTCCCTCTTAATGAAGGTTTATGATGTTCAGGATGTCTTTTGGTTTTTCTTATACCTGGTATACACTAGGCAGTCAATCACAGTGAAAGGAAGGAGGGTGGTAGGAAAGAAAACAAGGAAGAAAGGAAGGAAGGAAGAAAAAAATGATACATTTTTCATTTAAAGTTGTTTTTAAATTGATCTTTTAATCCTCAAATGGGCATATTTTAAACAATGCTGATCAAAAATTAAGTAACTAGTTTGGGGAATGCTTTGAAAAACTAAGCCAGCCATTTGTTAGTATCTAGATTTATTGTTTACATATAGGCCTTTGGTAACATTCACTGATAGAAATAATTGGAAAAGTTTTATAGTGAACACTTATATATACATTGCCTAGGCTTTATGACTTAAAAGTGTTTTTGTCACAGATCTGTGTATTTATACATCCATTGATTCACTTTTCAAATGCATTTCAAATTAGGTTGCAATCATGGGTGTCTGTTACTTTAATATTTGGTTATACCCCTTTCCCATTAATCTTTATGTATATAAATATACATATATCATTTATATGTATACATATTTATATATCACTGCTAGGGATCAAACTCATGTCCTTGTACATGCTAAGTAAGTTCTCTACCACTGAGCTACATCCCCAGCCCTAAAATAATATACAGTGAAAATATTAATCTTGATATAATATCCAACAAGTTTCGACAAGTGCCTACACCTGGATAAATCAAACCCTTGTCAAAATATAATATGTTACAGTCACTCAAGATGAGTTATTATTTTTCTCTTTTATTTGTTCTAATTAATATACATGGTATTAGAATGCATTTTGGCACATTATACACAAATGGAGCACAGCTTCTCCTTCCTCTTGCTGAAAATGGTATAGAGTCACACTGGTAGTATAATCATACATGTATATAGGGTAATAATGTCCATCTTATTCCACTGTTCTTCCTTTCCCCACACTCCTGCCGTCTCCTCACTCCCCTCTGCACAATCTAAAGTTCCTTAATTCTTTCCCTCCAGAGAGTTCTTTATGCCTCTTCCCAGTTAATTCCTACTCCTATATTCCCAAAGGGAACCACCCCCCTTTATTGGTTGATATGAGTTGTAGAATTTTGTGTAGATGGTATTTGACAGTGTGAAGTTTTTTGAGTAAAGTTTCTTTCTTTTAATACTTTTGCAACTTTTTCATGTTATATTTGTCAGCAGTTTGTTAACTTTTGTTGAAGAGTTGCAAATCATAGTATAAATATGCCAGTTAGTTAAACCTGTTTTACAGTTGATGGAACTCTGGCCTATTTCCAGGTGCTGGGTACGATGAATAGAACTTTCAACCTAGATGTCCATCAACAGATGAATGGATAAAGAAATTGTGGCATATTTACACAGTGGAATATGGTTTAGCCATAAATAAGAATGAAATTATGGCATTTGTTGGTAATTGAGTGGATTTGAAGACTATCATGCTGAGTGAAATAAGCCAGTCCCCCAAAACCAAAGGTCAAATGTTCTGATATGTGGATGTTAACCCACACAGGGAGGTGCGGAGAATAGAAGTTCTTTGGATTAGACAAAGGCTAATGAAGGCAAGGGAGGAGGGATAGGAAAAGGAAATTCAGGGAATGAATCTGACATAACTCTCCTATGTACATATATGAAAACACCACAGTGAAGCTCAACATTCACAAGACTGAGATCCTAATTGCAATAAGATATATTCCATGTTTGTATAAATCTGTTCAGATAATCTTTGTCAGTAAGATGATGTCTTGATTATTGTAGCTCTATATAATTTTTGGGATCAGACAGTATAATTGTTCAATTAGTTATTGTTTTATTCCCAAGATTACCTTTAATATTCAAGCTAGGTTTTTTGTTTATTTATACAAATGCTTTAGAATTGTCAGTTTCTGTAAAGAGGCCTGGTGAGATTATGAATACATTTGGATTGTATATAAAATTTGTTGCAATGTAGATTTACTTTTTAAAAATACTTAGTCTTCTAGTTATGAATTTGATACAGTTCTTATTTACTTAGATTTTCTTACAATTTCTACCAGCACTGTTTTGTAGTTTGTAGTTTAGAGGAATTCTACTCTTTTGATTACATTTATTTCTGTTCGAGTTTTAAAACTTTATTGATGATACTTGTGTAAAAATAAAATTGATTTTTATATGCTAATCTCATAGTCTTTGACTTTACTAAAATCAAATGTTGAAATAATTGTTTTATAGTATCTGTGTACATACTTATGTCTGCATGTCTTAAAAATAGAGGTAGTTTTATTTTTGTCCATTTTTAATCATTATTCCTTTTTTTTTTTTTTCCCCTCATGCCTTATTTCTGTAGCTAAGACTTTTGCTACAGTGTTGAGTGTAAGTGATGAAACCAAGCATCTTTGGCTGATTCAGGATACTTGGAGAAAAGTGTTTACTATTTGACCATTAGGTAGATTCACCAGGAAGATGTTTATTTTTGTAGATACCATTTATCTGGTTGAGTAAGTTTCTTTGATTCCTAGTTGGTTAAGAGTTTTTTTTTTTTTTTTTTTGAATGGGTAAATTTTGTCATATGATTTTTCTGCCAGTTTAGAAGCTCTTTGCTGTATGGTTTTTCTCCTTTGTTGCATCAATGTAGTAATACTTCTGTTAAGTTTTTGAAAAAATAGCTTTACTGAGGCAAATCTACAAGTTGATTTTTCAGTAAATTTACATAGTCATTCAGCCATATCATTCATGTGCTTTTTAGAATAGTTTCATTGCCTCCTAAAGAAAACAGCCCATTTGCAGTCATTACTTATTCCCATCCTCAGCCTTAGGAAACTACCAATTTTCCCTTTCTGTATTTGTTTCTTCCATACATTCTATATAAATTGAGTCATAAAAATTTGGTGTTTTGTGTCACTTAATATTTTTTGAGACTTATCTATGTTCCTTTTTTTTTTGCCAAATAGTTCTCCATTGTGTAGATATACTTTGATTATCCATATCAGTTTAGAAATTTTTGATTTTTTTTCCATTTTTTTGGTCTCCATAAAATGGCACTGTGATCATTTGCATTCAAGTCTTTGTGTGAATCTGTATTTTCCTAGATACCTACGAGTAGAATAGAATTGCTAGGTCATACAATAAGTCTGTGTTTAACTTTTTAAGAAATTATGAAACTCTTTCTGCACTGGTTTGAATCTTAAGTGTCTACTAAAGGCCCAAGTGTTAAAGGCTTAGTTCCCAGCCAGTGGTGCTATTGAGAGGTGGTTAAACCTTTGAGAGGGGGACCTGGTCGGAAAAAGTTAGTCCATCAAGGGCATGTCTTGGAAGGGGATACTGGGACCCTACCTTATTTCTCTCTCTGCTTCCTGGCCACCATGAGGTGAACAACTTCATCTGCTACCTGCTTCTGCCATTGTGTACTGCCTCACTACAGGCACAAAGACAGTATAGCCAAATGACCAAGGATTGAAACCTCTGAAACCATTAGTAAAAATAAACCTTTCCTCCTTGTAAGTTGACTATATCAGATATTTTTTTACATGCAAAGCTTACACAATTTCATTAGTGATAGTACCATTTTTCATTCCCACAGATAATGTCACATTGATTTTTGAGTGTTAAAAACAACCTTGCCTTCTTAGGATAACACTGTGATGTATTTTCCATCTTACATTTCTGGAATTTGGTTTGCTAAAAAATTTTAAGGATTTTTCTGTTTATGTTCTTGAGAGATTTTGGTATATATAATTCTGTTGTGATATTCTTGTCAAGTTTTTTAATTATAGTTATCAGGGAAGGGTTGGAAATGTTTTGTCCTATTTTATGAAGAGTTTTGTAGAATTCATCAGTAAAACATCTGGGTTTACCCTTTTCTTTCTGATAAGGTTTTTTGATAATGGATTTTACTTCTTGATTATATTATTTGGATTTTCTTTTTCATCTTGTGTTAGTTTGGTTAAGTTGTATTTCAGATAAATACATAAATACTCTGTTACCCTCCACCGATACCCAAAGGTTTCATATGTGTCATAAAATAAAGTATAAAGATGTGTGGTAGATTGACTATCAGAAGTATCTCTTTGGAGAGAAGGTAGTAAAGAAATTAGTTAAGCTAGGAAATATGGGTATGCTTGTGTGTGGGGTGTAAAGAAAGAAAGAATGTAGCAATTGGATACACAATTGGAAGTCTGAATGATTAACAGCTGTTAATCAGGCAAATGAAGAGGGAGGTCAGATGGAGTAAGTTTAAGGTATCAATTTTAATATAAGGACAAAGAGATGGTGTGAAACATAGAATCATGTTTGGTTAGGAAACTTAAAATAATCTGTTTTATGTCTTCTAAAAGTTCGTGTGCTGGAAACTGAATTCCCAAATTCATATATTAACCTATTAAGTCCCAAGTATTCAATTCTGCAGATATTTCAATTAAATTTGCATAGATCTCTCCAACTAAGTTGGTGATCAGAATCTAGAATTGTATTATTATCATTGCTACTATTAATTAGTAATATTAATGATATCTTTAATAACATTAATGAATATTATCACTAGTCATTCACCTATTGCTTTTCTCAAAAGAATAGAATTCTACAAACATAAAATATTTATTTCAAAGTTACCATAACTGATATATTTGTTATTCAGTTTAAATTTTTTGAGTATCTCTAGAGTCCATTAAAGGACATCCATATGAGACACAATGGAACATAAAAGGTTAATGGTATTTGGAAGTGAGACTTTTGGGAGGTAATTAAGATTAGGTGATATTATGAGGGTGTGGCCCTCATGACAACTTTAGTGGTTTTATTAGAAGAGATACCCAAACTAGCACACTTGCTCTCTCTTTTTCCATGTGATGCCCTCCACCTTGCATGATACAGCAAGGCAGGCCTCAATAGACGATTGTGCAGTGTCATTGTCTTGGGCTTTCCTGTCTCTAGCCAAATAGTCTTTCATATACTTCATAAATTACCTGTTCTCATGTGTTTTGTTGTAGCTACAGAAAATGAAAAAAGACCTCAACTTTAACTTTCTTTGTCCTTCCTTCTTTTATAATGTCTGACTTTATGATTCTCCCACTTAAATTATTGGATGACTGTTCCACTTAAATTATTAAATGGCTGATTACTCCACTGAGTTATGAATTTCAAATGTGAACTTGCTAATTTACTCTGTGTTCTACAAATATTTTACATTGGTACTTTAATGGTCCAGAAACTGGGTGGAGTAAGAGCTAGAATTTTCTCAGCATTTCAAATAGTGGAAGTATCCAATGGAGATTGTGATCCCTTAATCACAATTGAAAGCTCCTGATGAGAATTAATTTTTGTTTCTGAATTAAACCATTAACAATGTCAAGCTCCATTCAGCTCTTCTGTTTTAATTACTCTGTATCTTGAATCTTTACTTGTGTAAAAGTATCCACAGATGTTCATTAGTTATCTATTATTATATTTTACTTTGCTAACAATTCCAGACTAATATTCATAGATAGGTTAACAGCCCATATTAGTGGCACTGGACTTCCCAGAAAACTGGCACTGAGAACCAAGAAAATCCTACCCTTTTCTTTAGGGTATGTGAAAATAACTTTTGAAATCAGGAGTCCTTTAATGGGAAGAAAAGGAACTAGGACAAAACTAATCAACAAGAGTTAAACTTTTGAGTTAGTTACGAAGTGCTCAAGATAGGAATAGTATATGTAAAGTACACTTATTCTTAAGGTAAACCTGGAAATTCTTAATGTGGCTTTTAAACTCCTACATGATCTGAAATATTCATAGCTTATCAAGGTCATCTCCTGCTACCGGTCCATTTGTTACTCTTTCCTCCTCCCTTTTTTTCTTTACACTGCAGCCATACTGACCATCTTTTATTATATTTTATTGTAATTTATTCTTCTTTTGGGACATTGGTAAACACTATTATCTTTGCTCAAAATTATTTTCCTCATTTTCCTTTTATCTTCCGCTACCAACTTTTTCCTCATCTCATTGATCTCAGCTAAAATTTCACTTTAAAATTTATTTCAGATTTATTCCATGGCATCTCCAAATAAAGGTGTATGCACAGGTAGCATTTTTAGCTTTTATTTTGAAGGACTTCTCATAGTTGCAATCCAGTGGTTGTTTGTTTATGAATGTCTGTCTAAACTTGTTAGAATTTAAACTCCATGGCACAGTGTTTTTCTTGTTTATTGCTATTTTTGAACATCTAATATAGGCCCTTGTATATAGCACATGCTCAATAAATATTTGAATGAGCAACTGAATGAATAAATTCAGAAATGAATTGATTACTTGGAATTCCATTTATCTAATTTTCAGTGAGGAATAAAACTGCTTGGTTATTTTTTGGTGCTATTACTGAATACCACAGACTGAGTAATTTATAAAGAATAGACTTTTATTTAGTTGACAATTCTGGAGGCTGGAAAGACCCACGGATATGGCAGTGGCTCTATTGAGGGTCTTCATTAGAACATTGTAGAGGCCATCATGTGGTGAGACAAAGCAGGGATCTCTTCCTATTCTTGTAAAACTACCAATTATAGTGGTGGGACCTACTTTGATGGCATATCTCATTCTTATAACCTCTCAAAAGGTCTTCTTCCAGATATCATTAACAGGAATTTTGGGATTAAGATTTTCAAACATGAAATTTAGGGAACACATTAAAACCATAGAAGCTGCCAAAGATTAGCAGGGAGGTTTGGATTCTACCAGTCACTATTTCTACTCAGAGTGAGGATGTGAATCTGCAAAACTAAATAATCAAGATAGATGATGACTGCTTTTAGGGATATATTTCTCATTACATGTAAATCACTGTTATAATACATTAAATAGTGCCAACCAAGCTATAGCGTCCATTTACTGAACTGAATGAACTACAGTGAGTGACATTATGTCTGATCTGTAATCAGTCTATTATAAGAAATATTTTAATATAGTAAGAAATGATACTTTTTCTACAGTTTTCATTATTTAGTTTTTAAAAATGTATTCAACTCAATTTGGTTATGGTTCTTTTAAAAGATGTGTAGAAACCAGTAAAAGTTCAGATGGTTAAAGCTATGAAAAGTATGTTCTGTAGGCAAAAAGTTAAGAAATGAAAATTGATGATGTATATGAAATAATTCAGAGAGGTTACCTATGCTAAATACCAGTTATGGAAATGTAGTTTATACAATCAATTATTCACTTCAATAAAGGAATGTGAAAGAAGGAATATAAATTTTTTTAATAAAAGAGGAAAATCATTTTCAGCCTTGAGAGTGAAATTGACAGAGAAATTCCAGGATGTGAGAATGTTGACCATGTATCCTTAAAGATTTTTAAGAAAATGTAAAAGTATTGATTGTTAAAATACTCATTGAATAAAATTTGTTGGACAAAACCTCTCAGCTATTTTCAGTGAGAATTATGGGATTGCCTGATTTTACTTCATGTACTTTTTTGTGTGAATATGAAAGTTCTTTTTATTTTTAATTTGTTTTAATCAGTTATACATGACAATAGAATGCACTTTGACACATCATACATAAATGAAGTATAGTTTCTCATTCTTCTGGTTGTACATGATGTAAAATCACACCAGTTGTGTAGTCATAGAGTAATAATGTCTGATTTATTATACTATCCTTTCTATCCCCAAGACCCCTCTCCTCCCTTCACTCCCTTCTACCTAATCCAAAGTAACTGTTCTTCCCTAGGTGTCCCCCACATTGTGAATTAGCATCCATATATCAGGGAAAATATTTGGCCTTTGTTTTTTGGGGATTAGTTTATTTCATTTAGCATGATATTCTCTGGCTCCATCCATTTACTGGCAAATGCCATAATTTCATTCTTCTTTAAAGAAGAATACTTCATTGTGTGTATATACCACATTTTCTTTATTCATTCATGCATTAAAGGACACCTACATTGGTTCCATAGTTTAGCTATTGTGAGTTGAGCTGCTATAAACAGTATATGTCTGTGTCACTGTAGTATGCTGATTTTAAATCCTTTGTGTATAGACCGAGGAGTGACATAGCTGGGTCAGATGGTGGTTTTATGAGTCTACCTTTTTACCCACATCCTCACCAACATTTATTGTTCCTTATATTCTTGATGATTGCCATTCTGTCTGGAGTGAGATGAAACCTTAAGTTTTTATTTAAGTTTCTCTAATTGCTAGAGATGTTGAACATTTTTTTCATATATTTGTTGATAGATTGTATTTCTTCTACTGTGAAATGTCTGTTCAGTTCTTTAGCTCATTTATTGATTGGGTTATCTGTTTTTTTTGGTGTTAAGTTTTTTAAGTTCTTTATACATCCTAGAGAATAATGTGATAAGGTGCATGTGTAAAGATTTTTCTCCCATTCTGTAGGCTCTCTGTTCACCTAGTTGATTGTTCCTTTTGCTGAAAAGAAGATTTTTAGTTTGAATCCGTCCCATTTGTTGATTCTTTTTTTTTTTTTTTTCCATTTATTGATTCTTGATTTTACTTCTTGTGCTTTGGGAGTCTTGTTAAGGAAGTCAGATCCTAGGCCCACTTGGTGAAGATTTGGGCTGTGTTTTTCTTCTGTTAGGCGCAGGATCTGTGTTCTAGTGTTTAAGTCTTTGATCCACTTTGAGTTGAGTTTTGTGCAGGGCGACAGATAGGGGCTTAATTTCATTTTGTTATATGTGGATTTCCAATTTTCCCAGCACCACTTCTTGAATAGGCTGTCTCTTCTCCAGTGAATGTTTTTGGCACATTTTTCTAGTATGAGATAACTATATTTATGTGGTTTTTGTGTCTTCTATTCTGTACCATTGGTCCAAGTGTCTGTTTTATGCCAATACCATGCACTTTTTGTTACTGTTGTTCTGTAGTATATTTTAAGGTCTTGTATTGTGATGCCTCTGGCTTTACTCTTCTTGCTAAAGACTGCTTTGGCTATTCTGGGCCTCTTATTTTTTCCAAATGAATTTCATGACTGCTTTTTCTATTTCTATGAAGAATGTCTTTGGGATTTTAATGAGAATTGCATTAAATCTGTATAATGCCTTTAATATTTATTCTGCCTATCCAGGAGCATGGGAGGTCTTTACATCTTTTAAGGTATTCAGTATCTTTCTTTAGTGTTGTGTAGTTTTCATTGTAGAGGTCTTTCACCTTTTTGTTAGATTAATTCTCAAGTATTTAATTTTTTGAGGCTATTATGAATGGGGTATTTTTTAAAATTTCTCTTTCAGTAGATTCATCACTCATGTATAGGAACACATTTGATTTATGGTTGTTGATTTTATATCCTGCTACTTTGCTGAATTCATTTATTAGTTCTAGAAGTTTTCTAGTGGAATATTTTGGATCTTCTAAATATAGAATCATATCATTGGCAAATAGTGGTAGTTTTGAGTTCTTCTTTTCCTATCTGTATCCCTTTAATTTCTTTCTCCTAATTGGTCTGGCTAGAATTTCATATTCTTATATGCTTAATTTGCCACTTACAATTGTTTATTATTCTTTTGTTTCCTGATTATGTATTTTTGGTTTTAGATTTCCAGAGTGTGTGCGTGTGTGGTGTGTTTTTGTGCGTGCGCGTGCAATTGCATTTGTGTTTGCCTGTGTATGCATGTGAATATCATGCTTCTTATTTTATAATATCTGTTTCTGAGTCCAGACTTTGATACCAAATCAGACTTTGATATCAAAATGCCATGAACCAGATGGATTATAAACAACAGGAATTTGTAACATATTGTTTGGAGTTTCCTTTTATAAATGAGATTTAATGCTACTTGGAGTTCAAGATAAACTATATCATCTAACCTAATATTTTAAAAACTTTGATGATATAGTTCTCCTGAGAGTCACAGCAGCAGAGAAGAACTTTATCTTTGAGACTGTAATCTTAAAAGAAAGTACCTAGAACAAAAGATCACATTCATAATTGGAATGGGTTGAAACCAGAGACCAGTGTAGGCCCAATATTTTTAAATAAACTGTTTTTCTAATTAGGCACTGTTTTCTGGAGTGAAAAATTCGTAGTGTTAGGAAGTTACAATCCCCATAATGCTTTCCTTTAGAATCAGTATTTAAAAACTTTTTATATTTCCTTTTACTTTCTCCTTGCCCTCCATATCTGGTGGATAGGTATTAGGGAGAACAAAATGAAGCCTTACTCATATTAATAACATATCTGGGATATATGTATGAATATTTGGAATAGATAGCTGGAATTGTCTTCTAACCCCCACCACTATCACTAATAAAAATGTGGTATGTTGGAGTTTTTTAACTTCCAGTGCTTCAGAATATGATTTTATTTAGAAATAGTATCTTCACAGAGATAATCAATTGAGTTAATGAGATCATTAGAGTGGACCCTCATCCTATGTGATTAGTAGCCTTATATCCTTATATCCTTATCCTAATTTTGACATAGAGGAATGAATAGAGGGAAGATGAAGTGAAAACTTATTTTAAGCCAGGGAGAGTGGTCTGGAGCAAAATTTTCTCTCATAGCCCTTAGAAGGAACCAACTGTAGATACCTTAAACTCAGACTTTTAGCTTCCAAATATTATATGACAATAATTTTTTTATTCTTGTGGTATTTTGTTTTGGTAGCCCTTGCAAACTACTACATATGGAATAAGTTGTTGTATAGTAATTTTATAATTACATACGTCTTGTTTTTTAAAGTTTTCTTGTATTTGTTTCATGAATATGCTGTATACTCAACCAGATTTTAACTTTTTTTTCTTGAGATCTGATTTATATTTCACTATATTTTATTTATATTTCACTATCTTATTATTTCTGATAAATTGCATGAGATTAAAAGATATGTGTTAGGATACAAATAGGAATACTTTTGATGAAAACTCTTTATGATGTGGAAGCCACATTACAATATAAAATTAGGCAAAAAAAGTATTCAGTAGTAAGCATTTTGTAGTTAAATAGTCATTTTATATTCTTGTGTTTTGATATTCACATATATAAGTAATATTGGTTTTTTTTGGGTATGCCATTAGAATTTTTTGTTTTAAAATTAATATAACCACATAATAAAAAATTTAGAACAAGAAGGAAAAAATTCACCATTGTCCTACCACTTTAACACTATTATGAATAATGTCTTTGTGGTTTTTCTTTTAGGCTTTCATTAAAACAGAGAATTTGTATAATAATAATTGTGTGTGTGTGTGTGAGTGTGTGTGTGTATGTGTGTGTGTGTAAAAACAAATATTTTTAAGCCAACACAGTACAGAAAGTTATATGTTTTGATTAACTTTTATCTAATTTAGAATGGATATATAATATCCTAGTTAGCGATATGTGATTCATTTATCAAAGTTTTCTACTTTTTGATATTCATTTTTTTCCAGTTGTTGACATACTTGGAGAACATTTTTGTGCATAAGTATGTTTACTTTATTCTGGTAAGTTTTTGAAACTTGATTTAAAAAACTGGGAGTTTTAGTTTAAAGTAAAGCAATATTTTTATGTCTTTTGATACATAATAAAATTTGCTTTACAAAGGATAGCAATAATTATATGAATTATTTCTTGTACTTCAACTTGAAACCAAATTTGCAGTATTTATTGATATTTACTTTGAAAGTGCAATTTTAATGGTTGTTTTTGAATCTCCTGAATTTAAAGAAAAGCCTACCTTTATTATTATATAAGAGAAAATAAGATTCATTGTCTTAACTACCAGATATCTCCTTGATGAGTTTGCATTGGAAGGGTTCTCATGCAACAGGAAACTTAGTTGAAATATATAAGTTGGGTAATTTTGAATCCTGATAGATGGCTGGAAGTTCAAATCACCATTTCTTTGTGATTCTGGAGCATATGAGCTGGCTTTAGGCTGGTTCTGTTATCTGAATTATCTGACATGCTGGAGTATTATGGGCAAATTATAATGTTCATATTTGAGGGGTTGATAGCTTAAAGATAGCTTAAGTTTATAGTTTAATACTTAAAGAAGAATTTTTATACATTGAAACATAAGTTTGATCAGTAATTAGAGATGAAAAACCAATCTGAAGTTAGAGGGAAGATTGCAGAGAGCTTGTTAGGTGATTGGGACCTCAGCCTTAGGTTCTCAATACCTCTGATCCTAGAATTAACTCAGGAAACCAAGGGAGAGGCCCATTTTTCAGAAGTAGGTAACATAAGTCAGCATTTGGGGTTAAAAATTCAACTCCAGAATTTCTGCCTTAGAGCATGTAAGTAGGAAGACTAATTCTCAGTCACATATGCTGATGAGATTTGGACCCTAAATGGTTAGGTTTGACTATAGAAAAAGTTTAGAGCCTAAGCTTTTGTTAACTATTAGAGTTGGAGTTAGGAAAAGCAGGGTTTCAGCTTTAGAGAATGAAGAGTCTTGCCCAAGATCATGTTACTAATTTGAGATGGTGTCAGGATTGGTATCTAGGTCTGTGTCCATTTCAAGTTTAATAATTTCACCTGTATAATATGATCTTGTATATTGAAATTGAGTACAACATCTCAATTACTTTATGAAGTATAATTATTGCTATGAAGTCTAAAAGTTGCTAACTACATAGAAAAACATTAGCAAGGAACTAAAGAAATCTTGACAATATGTGCAAATATATCTCTACATATTTATGTATAATTGCATAAAATTTTAAAAAGTCTTGATATGGTACTTCATTATTTATTTTACATTCATATTCTTTCTGTGGTAGATAGTTAATTTGCCACTTTTTGTTTTTCCAGTACTTGGGTTCCATATATGTTTTTTGATTAATGGCATACATCTCAACTAGTAGTAAGAAGAGTTGGGCATTTCAAAGATACTTCTGTGAGTGTGTGTGTGCACGCGTGTGTGTGTGTGTACATGTGTGTGTTCTTGACCATCATGAGATTTATGCTACACCTGGTTTTATTCATGATTTGTAATAGATTGCCTTTTGTAGTTATTTCTTTTTTTAATATTTATTTTTTAGTTGTAGTTGGGCATAATACCTTTATATCACTTATTTATTTTTATGTGGTGCTGAGGATTGAATCCAGGATTTTGCGTGTGCAAGGCAAGTGCTCTGCCACTGAGCCACAACCCCAGCCCATTTGTAGTTATTTCTTGTCAGCAATAATTAGTAAAACATAAAAATAAGAACTACCCATTGTCCTTGTTTTATAAATTAAGGAAACCTACTCAGGATTATGTGAATGAAATAGTTGGGGAATATGAAAAAATCATTTCTGAATAGGTTTGGTTTTAGGAAGAGTCACTTTTTAAATATTTAATTTTTAGTCGTAGGTGGATGAACAATTTCTTAAATTTTATTTTTACGTGGTACTGAGGATTGAATCCATGCCTCATGTGTGCTGGGCAAGCACTCTACCACTGAGCCACAAACCTAGCCCAGGAAGAGTCTTTTTTTTTTTTTTTTTTGTGGTGCTGGGGATTGAACCCAGGCCCTTATGCATGCGAGGCAATCACTCTACCAACTGAGCTATATCCCCTGCCCGCAGGGAGAGTCATTCTTAAGTATGTGTGTATACATATGTGCATGTGCACTGATCATAATATTAATGTGTACATATATGTCATTGCAAGTCATTTTGAAAATATATGTGAAGAAGAAATGAAAAATTATTAGTAATTTCATCACTCCATAGTAATCATTCTAAGCATTTTGGTGTTGGTTAATGCTCTTATTTATGTCCTATATTCAGAGTGGTGGGGAGGCAGGCCACATCAATCAAAAAAGTCTGAATCACGAAACTTGGATATTCTACCTGTTCTTTATCAGTTTTTTACCTTAGTGAAGGACTCTCATGATTACCAGCTTATTTTTTTTATTGTTGTTATACTGGGGATTTAGACCAGGAACATTGTACCACTGAGTTACATCACTAGCCCCTTTTTATTTTTACTTTTTAAAAATCTTGATGCAGGGCCTTGCTAAGTTGCCCACGTTGACCTTAAATATGCAATCCTCCTGCCTCACTCTCCCAAGTTACTGGGATTACAGGCTTGCACCACCATGCCCAGTAATGATTATTAACTATTTGTTGTTATTTTAAGTCATGAGGGGTTCCTTTTTTAAAACCTTACCTTCTTTCCCAACTTCTATTAAATTACTTTTTGAATAAGCATTACTTTAATTTCTAGTGAGATAACTAGATTAACAACTTGGCATTTTCTGCATTTAATGAAAATTAAAAGAAGATTATATTTAAGTCATCGAATACAGGTTTAATTTTGGAGATAATGTCATCTCATACTTTTGAAATATTAAAAGTAGGTTAAACAGTAAACATTTGACTCTATATAAAGCCTAGAATCTATATGAAAGGAGGGGTGGAGAAGTTGGTTTGTAACATCTGTTGCAGTTTTAAAATGTTGATACTTTTATCCCAATGCACACTGGGATTTCATTCTTATTGTTTTCCAAATGTTAATTATTGCTTCCATACCAACAAGTTAATATATCAAAAATTCTTGCAGGTGAATGTAATTGTTTTAAAATATTTGTGCTATAAAATGTAAATTTATGAGTTAGACTGATATCCCTTAATTTCACCATATTTTTATTGCCTAGCCATTTTTATGTAAAACTAAGAATAAAGTTAGTTATTTTTGTGTTTTTGGTCAACCTTTTCCCACCCAAATGTTTCTGAAGATGACAACCAAAAAAAAAAAAAAAAAAAAAAAGCTTTAAACTTTTAAGGTTCTCACTTTTGAGACTGAGTGCTGAAAAGCCAATAGTTCAAATTTACATTAATTGTAATTTCTAGCAGCATATCCATCTGCTTCTGTCCAGCACATGTGTCTTACACAGTCATGCAGTGTGTAACAGTACACTCAACTATGTGCTCATGCATGTAATGATGGTCCCGTAAGATGATGATTTGGAAATCATAGCACAGTGCATGACTCATGTTGTTTCTGGTGGTAATAATAAACCCATCGTGCTGCCAGTCATGTAAAAGCATAGCACATGCAATTATGTATAGTACATAATACTTGATAATAATAAATGACTATGTTACCAGTATACAAATTTACTGTTCTAAACTTATGTTAAAATGTACCACTTCTACTTACAAAAAATGTTTTCTGTAAAACAGTATATTGGTGGCAGCAGCATATAGTCATGTTTACTGTGTCTCCTATTTGTAACCAGCTCATGTGGAATGATTGACTTCTGCAATCTAGGTTTGTGTGAATATGCACTGTGGTGTTTGAACAAGAATGATATTGCCTAATGATGCAATTCTCAGAACATGTCTTTATCATTGACATATGGCTGTACTTAACTAGGTACTAACAGAAAGGTTTTCTGGTATTCTACAAGTTTTTATATTTTTTTTGCTTATTGCCAATTTTTGCAAGTGACCTTAATATTATGAAACCAATGAGATGCAGCATGGTACCTTTTTTCAGCATGTCAGTTGGCATTCACAGCATCATGCTTTGAGATATTTTGGGGTGTAAACTTGATAAAGTCATGTAATGATCTGAACACGTGTCTGTTTTACTGGTAAGCATGTCTGTTATCTTACTGTAGAATTAGAAAAATGTTATAAATGCTTATTCTGACAAAACTTGAGTAAGAATTAATCCTTCATTTTTTCTTCAATAAGTGTTTTATAAGGATAGCATTTTATAATGTTTATTTATTTATTTATTTTTTATTGTTGGTCATTCAAAACATTACATAGTTCTTAAAATATCATATTTCACAGGTTGATTCAAGTGGGTTATGAACTCCCAATTTTACACCGTATACAGATTGCTGTATCACATCAGTTACCCTTCCATTGATTTACATATTGCCATTCTAGTGACCGATGTATTCTGCTGTCTATCCTATTCTCTACTATCCCCCCTCCCCTCCCCTCCCCTTTTCTCTCTCTACCCCCTCTACTGTAAATCATTTCTTCCACTTGTATTATCTTGTTTTACCCCTCCTTTCCTCTTATATGTAATTTTGTATAACCCTGAAGATCACCTTCCATTTCCATGCGATTTCCCTTTTCACTCCCTTTCCCTCCCACCTCTCATCCTTGTTTAATGTTAATCTTCTTCTCAAGCTCTTCGTTCCTACCATGTCCTTGATTACTCCCCTTATATTAAAGGAGTCATTTGGCATTTGTTTTTTAAAGATTGGTTAGCTTCACTTAGCATAATCTGCTCTAATGCCATCCATTTCCCTCCAAATTCTATGATTTAGTCATTTTTTAATGCAGAGTAGTACTCCATTGTGTATAAATGCCACATTTTTTTTTATCCATTCATCTATTGAAGGGCATCTAGGTTGGTTCCACAATCTTGCTATCATGAATTGTGCTGCTATGAACATCGATGTAGCAGTGTCCCTGTAGCATGCTCTTATTAGGTCTTTAGGGAATAGACCGAGAAGGGGAATAGCTGGGTCAAATGGTGGTTCCATTCCCAGCTTTCCAAGAAATCTCCATACTGCTTTCCAAATTGGCTGCACCAATTTGCAGTCCCACCAACAATGAACAAGTGTACCCTTTTCCCCGCATCCTCTCCAGCACTTGTTGTTGTTGGACTTCATGATGGCTGCCAATCTTACTGGAGTGAGATGGTATCTTAGGGTGGTTTTGATTTGCATTTCTCTGACTGCTAGCGATGGTGAGCATTTTTTCATGTACTTATTGATTGATTGTATGTCCTCCTCTGAGAAGTGTCTGTTCAGGTCCTTGGCCCATTTATTGATTGGGTTATTTGTTATCTTATTGTCTAATTTTTTGAGTTCTTTGTATACTCTGGATATTAGGGCTCTATCTGAAGTGTGTGGATTAAAGATTTGTTCCCAGGATGTAGGCTCCCTGTTTATCTCTCTTATTGTTTCTTTTGCTGAGAAAAAACTTTTCAGTTTGAGTAAGTCCCATTTATTGATTCTAGTTGTTAACTCTTGCGCTATGGGTGTCCTATTGAGGAATTTGGAGCCTGACCCCACAGTATGTAGATCATAGCCAACTTTTTCTTCTATCAGATGTCGTGTCTCTGATTTAATATCAAGCTCCTTGATCCATTTTGAGTTAACTTTTGTGCATGGCAAGAGAAAGGGATTCAGATTCATTTTGATGCAAATGGATTTCCAGTTTTCCCAGCACCATTTGTTGAAGATGCTATCCTTCCTCCATTGCATGCTTTTAGCCCCTTTATCAAATATAAGATAGTTGTAGTTTTGTGGATTGGTTACTGTGTCCTCTATTCTGTACCATTGGTCCACCCGCCTGTTTTGGTACCAGTACCATGCTGTTTTTGTTACTATTGCTCTGTAGTATAGTTTGAAGTCTGGTATCGCTATACCGCCTGATTCACACTTCCTGCTTAGCATTGTTTTTGCTATTCTGGGTCTTTTATTATTCCATATGAATTTCATGATTGTTTTATCTATTTCTACAAGAAATGCTGTTGGGATTTTGATTGGCATTGCATTGAACTTATAGAAGACTTTTGGTAATATCGCCATTTTGATGATGTTAGTTCTGCCTATCCATGAACAGGGTATATTTTTCCATCTTCTAAGGTCTTCTTCAATATCTCTCTTTAGGCTTCTGTAGTTTTCATTGTATAAGTCTTTCACCTCTTTTGTTAGGTTGATTCCCAAGTATTTTATTTTTTGGGGGGATATTGTGAATGGAGTAGTTGTTCTCATTTCCATTTCAGAGGATTTGTCATTGATATACAGGAATGCATTTGATTTATGCATGTTGATCTTATATCCTGCCACTTTGCTGAATTCATTTATTAGCTCTAATAGTTTCTTTGTAGTCCCTTTTGGGTCTGCTAGGTATAGAATCATGTCATGTGCAAATAGTGATAATTTAAGTTCTTCTTTTCCTATTTTTATGCCTTTAATTTCTTTCGTCTGTCTAATTGCTCTGGCCAGTGTTTCGAGGACTATGTTGAACAGAAGTGGTGAGAGAGGGCATCCCTGTCTTGTACCAGATCTTAGAGGGAATGCTTTCAATTTTTCTCCATTCAGAATGATGCTGGCCTGTGGCTTATCGTAGATTGCTTTTACAATGTTGAGGTATGATCCTGTTATCCCTAATTTTTCTAGAGTTTTAAACATAAAGGGATGCTGTACTTTGTCGAATGCTTTTTCTGCATCTATCGAGATGATCATATGGTTCTTATTTTTACGTCTATTGATTTGGTGGTTAACATTTATTGATTTCCGTATATTGAACCAGCCTTGCATCCCAGGGATGAATCCTACTTGATCATGGTGTATAATTTTTTTGATATGTTTTTGAATCCGATTCGCCAGAATTTTATTGAGGATTTTTGCATCTAGGTTCATTAGAGATATTGGTCTGTAGTTTTCTTTCTTTGAAGTGTCTTTGTCTGGTTTTGGAATCAGGGTGATGTTGGCCTCATAGAATGTATTTGGAAGTTCTCCCTCTTTTTCTATTTCCTGAAATAGCTTGAAAAGTATTGGTGTTAGTTCCTCTTTAAAGGTTTTGTAAAACTCCGCTGTATACCCATCCGGTCCTGGGCTTTTCTTAGTTGGTAGTCTTTTGATGGTTTCTTCTATTTCCTCTATTGTTATTGGTCTGTTTAGGTTGTCTATATCCTCCTGACTCAATCTGGGCAGATCATAAGACTTAAGAAATTTATCTATGCCTTCACTATCTTCTATTTTATTGGAGTATAAGGATTCAAAATAATTTCTGATTATCTTCTGTATTTCTGAAGTGTCTGTTGTGATATTGCCTTTTTCATCCTGTATGCTAGTAATTTGGGTTCTCTCTCTTCTTCTCTTTGTTAGCATGGCTAAGGGTCTGTCAATTTTATTTTTTTTTCAAAGAACCAACTTTTAGTTTTGTCAATTTTTTCAATTGTTTCTTTTGTTTCGATTTCATTAATTTCAGCTCTGATTTTAATTAGTTCTTGCCTTCTACTTCTTTTGCTGTTGTTTTGCTCTTTTTTTTCTAGGATTTTGAGATGAAGTATAAGATCATTTATTTGCTGGTTTTTTCTTTTTTTAAGGAATGAACTCCAAGCAATGAATTTTCCTCTTAGAACTACTTTCAATGTGTCCCATAGATTCCGATATGTTGTGTCTGTGTTTTCATTTAACTCTAAGAAGTTTTTAATTTCCTCCTTGATGTCTTCTAAAACCCATTGATCATTCAGTAACCTATTATTCATTCTCCAAGTGATGCATGATTTTTCCTTCCTTCTTTTATCATTGATTTTCAGTTTCATTCCATTATGATCAGATAAGATGCATGGTATTATCTCTACTCCTTTATATTGTCTAAGAGTTGCCCTGTGACATAATATATGATCTGTTTTTGAGAAGGTTCCATGTGCTGCTGAGAAAAAAGTGTAGCTACTTGATTTTGGGTGGTATAGTCTATATATGTCAATTAAGTCTAGGTTGTTAATTGTGTTATTGAGTTCTATAGTTTCCTTATTTAACTTTTGTTTGGAAGATCTGTCCAGTGGTGAGAGAGGTGTGTTGAAGTCTCCCATGATTATTGTATGGTGGTCTATTAGACTCTTGAACTTGAGAAGAGTTTGCTTGACGAACATAGCTGCACCATTATTTGGGGCATATATATTTATGATTGTTATGTCTTGTTGGTGTATGGTTACCTTGAGCAGTATGAAGTGTCCTTCTTTATCCCTTTTGATTAAATTTGGCTTGAAATCTATTTTATTAGATATGAGTATGGACACTCCTGCTTGTTTCCGCAGTCCATATGAGTGGTATGATTTTTCCCAACCTTTCACCTTCAGTCTATGTATATCTTTTCATATCAGATGTGTCTCCTGTAGGCAGCATATTGTTGGGTCTTGTTTTGTGATCCATTCAACTAGCCTGTGTCTCTTAATTGGTGAGTTTAAGCCATTCACATTTAGGGCTATTATTGAGATATGGTTTGTTCTTCCAGCCATATTTGTTTATTAATGTTACCAAACCTGATTTGTTTTCCTCTTTGATTACTTTCCCCCCTTTACTGTCCTACCTCCCTCTGTTGGTTTTCAATGTTATTTTCCATTTCCTCTTCCTATAATGTTTTGCCAAGGATTTTTTGAAGAGATGGTTTTCTAGCTGCGAATTCTTTTAACTTTTGTTTATCATGGAAGGTTTTAATTTCATCTTCCATCTGGCTTAATTTCGCCAGATACACGATTCTTGGTTGGAACCCATTTTCTTTCAGTGTGTGAAATATGTTATTCCAGGATCGTCTAGCTTTCAGAGTCTGTGTTGAGAGATCAGCTGTTCATCCTGATTGGTTTACCCCTAAATGTAATCTGCTTCCTTTCTCTTGTAGTTTTTAAAATTCTCTCCTTATTCTGTATGTTGGACATCTTCATTATAATGTGTCTAGGTGTGGATCTCTTATGATTTTGCACATTCGGCGTCCTGTAGGCTTCTAGGATTTGGGATTCTGTCTCAGTCTTCAAATCTGGGAAGTTTTCTCGTATTATTTCACTGAATAGATTGTTTATTCCTTTGGTTTGGAGCTCTGTGCCTTCCTGTATCCCAATGACTCTTAAGTTTGGTCTTTTAATATTATCCCATAACTCTTGGATGTTCTGCTCATGGTTTCTTAGCAGACTTGCTGAGCTGTCTCTGTTCTTTTCAAGTTGAAATACTTTGTCTTCATTGTCTGATGTTCTATCTTCTAAAGTGATCTACTCTGCTGGTAGTATTCTTAATTGAGGTTTTAAGTTGGTTTATTGGTTCCTGCATTTCTAGGATTTCTATTTGTTTATTTTTTATTACCTCTATCTCCCTGTGAAATTGATCTTTTACTTCCTGGATTTGTTTATGTAGTTCCTTGTCAATGTGATCTTTCATTGTCTGATTTTGCTGTCTCATGTCTTCCTTGAGACTCCAGATCATCTGAAGCATGTATATCCTGATCTCTTTATCTGACATTCCATCTGTTGCAGCTATTACCTCTTCTAAAGTTGAGTTGACCTGCATTGCTTGTGGTCCTTTCTTTCCTTGTTTTTTCATACTGCTCGCATTTCTTTCTGCTTGGTGAAACTGGTGTGTTTTTGAAATTTACCCCCTATTTATTTATATTGCTCTTGTATAGTTGGGACATCTCCCTTGCAGGGTGAGTAGTGGCTGTGCTCCTCCTCTAATTAGGGTGGTCTGTCTACCACGCTGGTCGGTTGCAGGTCTGCCCCCCCCACGGGCGCGGGTGGCGGCTCTGCTCTGCCCCCACTCCAATTGTTGTGACGTAACTACCACGCCCTCAGGTCGTTGGTCCTGATTCGGATGTGGGCGGCGGCTCTGCTTGATCCCCACTCCAATTGGTGTGACGTGTCTACCACGCTGGCAGTCCTCTAGACCTGTTCTGCCGGTGGGTTGCAGGTCCGCCAACCCTGCGGGCTCGGGCGGCAGTTCTACACAGCCCCCACTCCCAGTGGGGGTACCTGACTGCCTCTCCAATGGGTCGCTGAGCCCCCTCCGGACACGGGCGGCGGCCCTGCTCCACCTCCACTCCAACCAGTGTGACGTGACTGCCTTTGTGCTACGTGTCCCCCACGCTGGCAGGCTACCGGGCCTGTCCTGCCAGTGGGTCTCAGGTCTGCCTACCTTGCAGGCTCAGACGGCGGCTCTGCACAGCCCCTACTCCAAATGGAGTTACTTGGCTACCGCGCCGTTGGGTCGCTGGTCCTATTCTATTGCAGTTGGGGTGTCATGATACCATGCCGGCGGGTCACTTGGCCTGCTCTGGGCACAGGCGGCAGCTCCACTCTGCCCCCCCCCCCCCCCCCCCCGGCCCCCACAGCACCCAGCAGGAGCCTGACTGAGAAGCAGTCACCGCAGGTTCCCCAGCCCTAGGCCAAAGCAGCTTCGGGAGCCAGAACCCGGCCTCTCCGATCCGATGCATGCCCCGCTGGTGGCTGGCTCCAAGGAGCCCCCCCCTCTCCTGCGGGTTCCCCAGCCTCAGGCCAAAGCACCTCCGGGAGCCAGAGCCCGGCCGCTCCAAGCTCTCCAAACTCGGTGCACGCTCTGCTGGGCACAGGCTGAAAGACGCAGTCCCTGCGGGCTCCCCAGCCCCGGGCCCAAACTGTTCTGGGAGTCAGAACCCAGCCACCCCGAGCTCAGCGCACGGTCCACTTGGAGCTGGTCTCCACACGCAGTCTTCGCAGGTTCCCCAACCCTGAGCCAAGGCAGACCCTGGGACCAGAATCTGGCCACTCAGAGCCCGGCGCATGCCTTGCCAGGAACGAGCCCCCAGGAGTATTCTCCACAGGTTCTCCAGCCCCAAGCCTGAGTGATCTGTCTGGGAGACGAAGGCAAATACCAGCCTGAAATCACCTGTTCCGTAGCTGAATGAGCTGAGATCAGTAGAAAACAGGGTTGATTACATCATCTCTCCAAGATGGCGGCTGCTGTCCTCCTCTGTGGTCTGACCGGTGTCGGGAACCGAACTGGACCGCTTCTCTCCTCTGTCTCAAAGCCGGAACTCAGCACTAAGCGCGGCCATTGTACCACTGGCGGGAGCCCCCAGAATCCGCATCGCTGCACCCCCGCTCCGGCACCTCGCTGCTTCCCCGCGTGTGCCGCAGACTCCAGCTGCGGGGCGTTCCCCTGATCAGGCAATGCCACCCTCCATGCGGAGAAATCGTGGAGAAATAGCCCTTGACCGGGCTCCCGCAGCCGAACCTCGCGCGATGGAAATCCGTCTACTAGATTCTGGAGCACCTCAATTTCACTGGAAATTCCCAACAAGCTAGCCTTCAGCCGTTTCACCTCGTCTTTCTCCCACTCAGTGACGCGGCGCACTGGGGTGATCCACTCCCTTCGCCGCCATCTTCCTCTTCTTATAATGTTTTTTGATGAATGGAATTGATTTAATCCATCTTTTTTCTTTTTTCACTGACTTGCAGTCATAAAGCTTTGTATAAAGTAGGCATAGAAACTGCTTTGTTATTTTAATAATCTTAAATTTAATTAGTATTTTAATAATAAAAATGAGTAATTATTTGAGTGTTAAGCTTAGTATTTTAAAATGAGTATAGTTTTGAAAATTAAAATACATTAAATAATTAACATGAATTTATTAAATGTCACTGAAATGCTGTTTTACTGACACCTTGAGTTTAATTCTTAGCCATGTTCTTACCTCTGTACCAATTTCATATCATTCTTCCATGAACATTCCCCAAGATAAAAATATGTATGACTAATCTGCCTCTTTTGTGAACTTCAGTGATTTAGCGTGAAGTCACCATTTATTGAGGGATTTTTATTAATTTATTGAATGCTTATTTATTGAGTGTTCTGGTAGAATAACAGTTAAAACATAGCTCTTATTTAAGTCATAATAATCAAGGTGGAGATAATGAAACAGCAACAATTACAAAATGATAACTACTTTCATAAAGATATGAACATGTTTAAGTGCCTAGAGAAATGGCACTAAATTGAGGATGTGGATTAAATAATATTTTCCTGTGAAATAACTCGTGAGCTGAATCCTGAAAGATGAGGAGCTGTCAGCTAAATCAAGGGAATTGAAAGGGACATTTGAAGCATGTGCAGGAATTTAGAGATACTAGAAAACTTGGATTTTTCTTTCTTTGTCCAGTTTCTCCAATATCGGCTGCTTTTCAATAAAAAAAAGTTCCTTTGTGTTCTCGTCCTTTCTCTCTAGTGGTGTCTATTAGTGTCTGCAATCTAAGTGGTTTTCATTCTCTAGAGTCCTCTGTAGCTCATGAAGAGCAAAAAGCTTGAAAGCCCCAGGTATTTTGCTTTTAGACTACTTTTATTTTTAAAATTACTTTTAAAAATATTTTTTTAAAAAAATATATTTTTAATTTTAAATTAAAAATATATATTTTTAAAATTATTTTTCAACAGTCTTCTCACTTTCAAATTGATTTTTATACCTGCTTTTCCACGCTTATGCTTATTACCATTGTTCATTAACCTATACGATATCCCTCAAGGAATTTTGATATCTGGCTTGCAATTTTCCTTTGTAGCCTATGTCTCCCTTAAGCATCATGGATAATTTCACCTCAAAGGTAAATAAATGGTCCCTCCATACTAGCCTGTCACTTCTTTTTTGTCCCAAGAACTTGTATTTTCATGCCACTTTGGCATTTAGCATATATAGTCAGACATTAAATGTTGGAATCACCAGGTTTTTGTCACAGTCTGGAATGCTGTATTTGCCCAAATCCTATTCTGATATAAATATATCTTTCCATGACCAATTCCAGTAACCTGACTTGTGCCCTCATTGAGACATTTGGTTTACTAAATCTTTTCAACTTATTCTATTGAGTTCAGATCCAATTGAATTTTATTTCAATTATGCACACACATCAGTTTCTTTTAGCTTATTTGACCATGGCACTCATTTTTATATGGTCATACATATGTTTATAAGTCTGTCTGACAGTACTGAGGGGAAAAAGTCACATAATCATCCTGATTGATTTGTTAGAAACTTATGTTCTTCAATGTTATATGGATTCTTAGTGTCTCAATAAATTTTTGATGTTTTTAAAAATTACATAATAAAAAAATGAAAAATAGAAAGGAAATAGATTTAAAAATAGTGTCAGTTATAATTTTCAGCATTTCTTTTCCTAACATGTTGTAGCATATACTCAGATGTTTACCAGTACATAGAAGATTTGTGATCAGCTGTGCTATGATAAGATAAATTCAGATATTATGCATTTGATAATTACCTTCTGTTCCTCACTCAGCTCCTATTCTCAATAATAAAATGGTCTATATGAACCCATACTCCAACTTGTGATCTAGAACATAACCAATATTGTCTAAGCACCCTGTGTGTTACTTCCCATTTTCATTTGCTTTATCTTTCTATAGCAACTAATTTCAAAAATATTGTTTTCATAATTTTCTTCCTTTTTACATGGTTTTAAAACAAATAGCCATTTGTTCAATTATATTTTTTTAAAAAAATAAGATTTATGAAAATGAAAGAATAGATTTTTCTGTGATATTTTTTCCTGTTTTGATTGAAAGTTAGGATTGAATTCATTTGTTTCAGTATCAATGCTGTAAGATAAATACTCTCAATATCCACACTTCATGTTTGTGGGAGCTGCATGCAGATATTATGTTGAAATAAATTGCTCAAGATTATACATCTAATGTCAGTGTCTGAATTTTAATTTTAGAGACCCTGTAGGTCTCTCTAAAAGACTCTTAGCCATTATACAGTACTCACTTTTATGATAAAGGCAAACTAATCTGTGCTGCCTGCCTCCTGAGATATGTCTGTATCCATCTTCTGTCTACATATGTTTATATGTATTTAAAATACCAGCAGATAATCCACAACAACATTGGATTCTAAAAGAAAATGCAGGTTAAAGGGTTAGGGGAAAATAACTTTGAATGTAGGAATGTTCTATCCAGACAAATAATACTTTGGAATAAGATAATAATAAGGACAATTTCAGGTATATAGGGACTTAGATCATTGTTGAACAAATTACTAATGGATGTACTCTAGCAAGACGAACAATGAATTGAGATAAAATAATGGGATACAGGGTGTAATGAAGCACAAAGAAAGCAATAAAACATGCTGTTAAGTCCAAATATCTTTGAAAAGTTTACATAGATATGGAAGAGGAAGTGTAGAGGAGAATAAAATAGTTGAGGGTGTGGTTCTGGTCCTGTTTGAGAGGAAGGTGGATACAATTGCTAATTTTAAACATGGCTAAGGGAAAAATACCTGCTAAGAATAATAATATACAGTCTACAGTTTACTAAGCAGTCACTATGTGGCTTATTTGCATATGTCTGTATGTAGATGTTTAGTTTATTTCATAAACATTTTACTTGTAACATGCATCATATGTGTATATATACATTTTTTAAACACACACACATGTATACATTTTTTTTATCTTTTTCTTTCTTCTTCTTTCTTTTTATTTTATGTGGGCGCTTTGGGGATTGGACTCAAGGATGCTTTATCACTGAGCTATATCCCCAGCTCTTTTTATTTTTTTGTTTTGAGACAGGGTCTCACTAAGTTGATGAGTGCCTTGCTAATTTGCTGGGACTGGAACTTGGGATCCTCCTGTTATAGCCTCCTAAGTGGCTAGGATTACAGATGAATATCACCGCATGGCCTGGCATATTTTACATATTTTAAAAGCACAAAAAATGCAGATATACCTACACAGTATTTAATAGATGAACCTTTAGGAAATGGAGGGGGGAAAGGATTGAGATGGGGAAGTATGAAAGTCAAAAAGGAAATTTAGCTTTATCTTTATAGATTCTTTAAAAAAAGTGCATATTAAAGCACATGTCCCAAAAGTATCAGTAGTGAGTTCAATCTGTTATTTATTATTTCCTTTTTTTCCTGATGTAATTTCAAATTAAAAAATTTAAAAGTAAAACTTGGAGAGATGGTTGGATGACAGCAATGGTGGGATAATACTTAAATCTCTAAAGAGTGGGGTCATCTGATTAGGGGCTAAAAGGTCTATCTGAGAACAGCAGTTGCAATTAGAAGGGAGCTTACAGGTGTAGTTTCTGGGTTGAAACAGATTGTTGAAATTCTGAAAGTACGGGGGTGCCCTGGGCCTTTGGTACTCTATGTCCTACAATTAGGAGAAATTATGGAACTAGAACACAATTTGATTAGGATAAAACTTTGCAAGTAACAGAGGGAGTTGGTCCAGCTACTACTAAGTGAATGACCAGAGAAGATGTAATTCAGAAAGTACTAGAGACGAAGCTGCACTTGAAAGACCCTTATTTTTTAAAAATAGTTCTTGGTAACAATAACAAAATAAATAGCAAAGTTAGGAACTCTGTTCTATTCCCACATTCCTCTTTTGTAATAGTTAAGAAGAAATCATATTTCTTAAATGTTTGCATTAGAAAATGATTGCAGAAAAAGTCTGTATGAAGGTATTGTAAGATAAAAGAAGATAATGATCTGAATCCAATACCCATAGAATAAAGGACATCAGAAATAAATCAGAGGGAAATATCCAAATGAAAAATTATGGTTAAAATAACAGGCATTAAGAAAATGATAGGAGCTGTGAAGAATGCTCTGAATATGAAGTAGAAAAGCTCATAAGTGAGATGGCTAGGAACAGGAATGTGAAAAGTAGGTAATAGAAATTTGGAAAGAATTAAAAGAAAAAAATAACACTCAACTAGAAGCTACAGCAAAGTGAATAGACACCATAGAAAATGCAGTGAGGAAATCATCAGATGAAAAGGAGAATGACGAAAATCACATTAAAATAGAAAGATAAGGATTCCAGAGAAACTACAGAGAATAAACAAAGAAGAAAATAAGGATAAGAGAGTTTCCGAGGAAGAAAATTTGAAGGACTGAAACAAAAAAAAAATATATAAGAAAACATTTCTTAACAAATTGATAGTTTCATTTTATGTACTGAAAGAAACAGAATTGCCAAGAATTGAGAATCATTATAGTTTAACTGTTATGTTTTATAGCAGAACAAATACTTTGGACATCTAGATAAAAAGACAAAATCTTGTCCAAGGAACAGAAGATTCAGATTGACAACATTTTGTTTTGGACAACCATTAATATTCAAAGACAATGAAATATACTGTAATAAAGATAAGAGCCAAGAGTTTTATACATTGTTAAACTGACAAACTGACACTCAAGTAAAAAGTCCACAAATAGTTATGAAAATATAAGAAGTCAGAGAACATATTCCACTTGAGTCCTTTGTAAAGAATCTACTAGGAAAAGTCCCAGATTAAAAACAACAACAACATAAAAAACTGGGAAAATTATAGTTTAAAGTGGTAAGCATTGAACATGTTTTACTGAAAACTAAGATTAAATGTTGAGACATAATTTTGTGTGTTCTGATGAGAATATAACTGTAAAAGGTCAGGAAAAAACCTTAAAGATAGCCCTGTGGTCTTGCTGATTGTGTTAAGGTAATATCTAGGAGTTAATGATATTGCTTTAGGGTGAATATTTTGGAGAGGGAGATAAGTGGAAGAGAGAGTATTATTTTAGAATAAAGGAGATTGTTACAACAAAAATATAAACCTTTTCAAATGTGACAAGAATATAATAAAAGAATTAGAGGCAATAAATGGACTATATTTTGATGTTCTTCAAATATTTATAAAAGGTACTAATTGTGAAACTGTTGGACCCAATTCAGAGCAATAAAAGGAACTTGGTTCATCTGTTACAGTATTTCCAACTTGGTTAATAAGGCAAAATTCATATTTGTGTCATGTATTAAAAACATATACATAGTAATATACATATGCGTATGATTCAGAAAGATTAACAATACAAAAATTGTTATGGAAATACCAGACAAATGCAAATAAAAAAGAAAGAGATGTAGATTTGTTAACAAGATAGAAAGTCTATTTTCTGTGGCTTTTATTACCTCCACTTCTTATCATTTAGAATGGTTATTTTGATTGACTCCTCAGTAAAGCATATGAAAAACTATAGCAGTAATCTGAGACTTCAGATAGAATTATCTTCTAGAGAAGTTTATTTTGGTTCAGGCTGTTCCTCTAGGCCTAGGACCTTAGCAAACTGAGCTTGTCAATAATCCAGTCAAGAATAGAGATGATTTGAAGTCGTGTTTAATCTCTGTAAGGGCTTGGCTATTTTTTAATTTAAATTGGGTATAAGACTGACCTTACATATCATTCACCATTACAAATTATTAAAATCATACAATTTGCTGGTCTTATTATAGTTATAGTGTTGTATAACCATCACCTAATTAAATCTAGAACATTTTCATTACCCTAAATAAAAACCCTGTATCTCCCAGATCTATTCCTTCATTCCTTAGTTGTCTCTAATCTATATAGATTTACCTATATTCTAAATGGGATTATACAATATGTGGTCTTTTATGACTACCTTCTTTGACTTAGAGCATGTTTGGTTTATTTTGTTTTTTCACCCTTACTCTGGAGTGTAGTTTTTCTTGGTTGTAACCAAAAGCATGGTATGTTTGCAAGCATCCTTTACTTGGAGCTCTGTGAATTCTAGTTTTTGTCTCACAATTTTTATACCTATGTTAAAATTTGTATTTAGGTTCTCACCCTTTCATGTGTTTTACAATGGACATTTTTTGTCAAGGGGAAAAATATTTTCAATCAGGGCTTACTTCTTTGGCCTTCCTTCCTCTCTGAACCTGGTTTTGCAATTCCTTATTGTCTTGATGTAGCCGTGTAATGTTTTCAAATACTGTTTTTACATTTTGTCTGTCTTTTCTGATTACCAGCTGGAACACGTTGGAATTGGATTTTGTAAATATTTTATAAATGACTGAATTTATTTATTCAAGCATAATTTTTTGAATGGCAAATATGTGCCAGGTGCTAAAGTAATCCAGGAGCAATTGATATTTCCTAAGTCTAGGGAATGAGGAGGGTATAGCAGTGTACAAAGTAAAGAAATCTCTGCTCTTATGGAGGTTGCATTTTAGGGAAAGGTAGTATGAAATAAACATGCACCTAGAATACATGTGTGAAAAGTAGAAAAAGGAAAAAAGCATAGAGGGTATACTGGAGTGTTGAACTGTTTTAAGTAAGGTAGTTTGGGGAAATCTTCTTTGGTAAGGCAGCATATGAAGACAGCCATAGGGAAACTTGGCAGAGAGAACCTCAGACTTGAAGACCTAGAGGCAGGAAAGAGTTGAGAATGTCTAAACAATAGATATTATGGCACAAATGATGTGTTCAAAGTAGTTCTGAGCTGTGTAGGATGGGCAGATCACATAGAGTACCATGGGGATTTGAATTTTATTAGAACTGAGTTGGAAAGCCACAGTAGTGTTTGGAGCAGAGGGGAAACATGATCTGCTTAGTAACCCAGGCAAGAGATACTCCTTCAGATCAGGTGGTAACTGTATAGGTAGAACAAACTGATTAGATTTTGGATATACTCTGAAGGTACAGATAATCTAATTTGCTAGATATTTGGATGTGGGGATGTGAGGGAGGAGTTAAGGAAGATTCTGATGTTTTTGGCCTGACTGAGTATAAGGATGGAATTGTCATTGATTGAGACTGGAAGGTTTGCTAGAGGATCCAATTTGGGGTGGTACTAGTAAATCAGAAGTTTATTAAGTTTTAAATGCCTGTTACTCATCTAAGAGGAGATGACAAGAATTCATTTTGATATATAAGGCTGCAAATGGTCTGAGGTGAAGATGTACATTTTAGAGTCAGTAGTGAATAATTGGTATCAAAGCATTGGGATTGAATTGGATGGTCTAGAAGTGAAAATGGATAGAGAAGAAATCCAAGAATTGGATCCAGGGGCAATTGATATTTCCTAAGTCTAGGGAATGAGGAGGATTCAATGAGGAAGAGTAGAGAAGTGAGTTAAAAGATGAAGAAGGAAGTAGAATAACAAATATTTTGGAGGTGGTAGGTGATTAGATTTTGTGTTTACATGCTGATAAGGAATGATTTAGCTACTGATAATGCAGATTTGCAGAGGTCAGTAACACTTCCTGTAGTCATTTTCTCTAGGAGGAGAAAGGGCATGTGATAGAGAGGGGCATAGGTAGAAGGCTGGGCTCTCCGTGGTAGCCTGGATATTTCTTTTCTTTCTTTTTTTTTTTTTTTAAATATATATTTTTAGTTGTTGATAGATGTTTATTTTATTTATTTATATGTGGTGCTGAGAATCAAACCCAGTGCTTGACACATGCCGGGCAAGTATGCTACTGCTGAGCCATAGCCCCAGCCCAGCCTGGATATTTCATCAAAAGAAAAGGAGAAGTAGATTATGTGGGTAAGCAAGCCTGAAGGGTTAGTGAGATAAAACATGTCAAAGTTGGCTTTTAACTGCCTTTTGGTTAATGCAAAAGGAAGCTAGTCATCACTAGAGTAAGGATGGGGGAGGAGATCTGGGAAGTTTAAGCAGAAAAGCTGTAAAATAGTCATATGAAAGATAAATAGACTGAGGAGATATAGTATGGTAGTGAGATAATTTCACCATCTCAATCTATAAATTGAAAACATTTAATTAGATCCATCTCAAAACTTTTTATTTTATATGAATAAGTAACTGGCTACTATACCATGAATGTCATTTAAATTATAGCTGTTATTTGCTGTGGATTTTCAAACAGTAAAAACCAGTGTTATAGATCCTATATTGATATAATATTTAATTATTTATAAATATATTACATTAGTTGACATAAATGACACTAAAATGCAAATTTTGTTAGCATAATTTTTGGGGGGAATTGAGTTCTGTACCTAGTTTACAGTTATAGATCAAGGAAGACAGAAGTAATGTCCATAATTGGGAATTCACATTTGAACTTCTTACTAATCTTAATAGTCCCCAAAATCTCTGAAAACATATTATGGAATTTGAGTTTGAGTATGTTTATTAATTTCAGGGATTATTATTTTTAGGCTAGTTGATATTTTATTTAGGCTTAATCCTTCATACTTATGTTATAATGGCTTTAAGATAAAAGAAATTGTTGCTATACCTATGAAATGTTTCATGTGTATATATGTTTTACTAAAATCAAAATCAAAACCATATGTTTTTTAGTATCTGAAAAGTTTTGGCAATTTCAGATGATGTTGCTCTGATATTTAATAATATTAATTACATGTCATTTATTTATTTTTTTCCATGTGAACCTGTAAAATTTCCTCCTTATTTTATTCTGGCTTCCCATCTCATTCAAGAAAATAAGGGAACATATAGAGATTCAGTAACTATATAGCAATTCAGTCACTTTGGCATACTTTACATGAAGTTGTTTCTTTAGTCATCTAGTTACCTTTGATTGATATAGGTGGTGTTTAAAAAGCTATAGTCAAGTTATGAATATTACTAAGTGGCAGAGTTGGGATTTACTTCTAAATTAGCTTTCTTCTAAAGATTTGTGCCACTATGGAGATCACTTGTAGTTCAGTAAAAGTTTTTGCCGTTGTATTTGAAAATAAAACAATTGTTATTTAGCCTTGTGACAGTGAATTCTCTTTTTTTCCTGGCATCAACCTTAATTAGTAACTTTCTGGATTACATCATCTTTTTAATTAGCTTTTAGTTTCTGATTGAGAACTTGATAAACTTCCTTGTTATTGAAAGAAGAGATATTATATAAGGAAGGGATTTCTAAAGGAAGGGAAATAGGGGTTGAAAATTGAATGGCATTAAGTTTTCTGCTGATTTTGTACCTTAGGAATAGTTATTTTCATGGAAGAATTTTGCAAGAATTCTTTTGTTGGATAGGTAGCATCTATATAAGAAGTAGAAGATTGAAAAATGAGTATAGAAACTTTATTTTAAACCTGCTTTTAAGTACTATACTGACACCACCCAAACTATATTAAATATTTATTTGTTAGATACAAAATAGTTTAAATTATTTCAGTGCATACTATATAGGTGCTCATAGATTGATAAGTAAGATAATTGTAGCCCTCTCTTCTAGGAGTTTATAGTCTAGTATTTATATATAACCCTAGACACTGAGAGTTATACCTGCTTCCTTTACCCCTGCCACAGAAATGTATTTTTTTCTCTCGTCATAAAAATAAAAGATTCTCTCTTTAGAAAGTATATGGAATAGGGAAAAATGTAAAGATAAAAAGATGTCTAAGTCCACAAGATATCTTTCAGAGATGCACTTTGAAACACATTTTAGTTCTTTTCCCCCCTCTCTATATTAATTTATAGCACAGAGTCAACATGCATATAAGAAAAGACTACTTGTTTGCTAAAGTCTCACTTAATTTTCAGTCTTTTTTTGTTGTTGTTGTTTCAGGGTCATATGCCATTCTTTTTTCTTCTGTGAGTTACTTTATGGATTTACTTACCAATTCTCTAATTTTTAAATTTTCTAATCCATTAATTTCTACTTTAATATGTACAGTTTCTTTTCTTATAATTTAATCATTTTCTTCTAAAAATTTTCCCAATTTCCTGAGTTAACTACTTGGACTTATTTTTATTCTTTGTTGTTTTCTAATGAAAGCCTTTTAGAATAAGAATTTTTTAAAGTTCTTTCTCATAAGGATATAAATAATACAGTCTTTTAAGGAAGTTATATTCTTGCCCTAGTTGTTATTTCCAAGACTTTTCTTTTCATGTCAGGTGTTTTCTGTGAATTGTAGTAATCAGAGAGTAATGTTTTATTGTTCCACATATCTTTTTAAATTTCTTTCTGTGAATGAGTAAATTTTTTTTTTTTTTTTTGCCTTTACCTCATCAGGTAATCTTTTCTATTTGTGCTACACTTGCGATCTTAATTTTTTTTAACCTATTTTGGGTCTTCAAATTCTGAATTTGCTTGCTCTGATAACACAGTTATTGACATACCTCACAGTTATCTTTTCATTAGACTTTATAGTGCCAGAAAATCTTAGCAATTATATAATTTGGCTTACTCTATTATTATTATTATTATTATTTTTGGATGCAGAAATAGGCTGAGAGCAGAAGTAAACTGATAATACCTAGCACACTGAGGTAATGTACTTTTGCACAAAGATTTTAGAGGACTCTTGATGTAGAAGCAGGATTTTTTTTTTCTCTTTTACCTTTTTGGCCCTGATTTGTACTTCTGTGAGAAGCTAATTGTCAGATTTCTGGTAATAAATTCAAATAATTCAGATAATGGAGATGAGAAAATAAATAATAATCCATTTAATAGTAAGGCTATTGAAGCTGAATATTATGATCTAAAATTTTACTTACGAAGATGAATTTTGCAGTTATGATGTGAAGTAGGAAGATTTTGTTAGGTGCCAAAAAAAGTAGGGATTTTCAAACTGTTTGGTTGGGAAGCTAGGGAAAATGAAGGTTTGAATCTGAGATATCTGAGTAATGTAGAAATATTAGGGCTTGAAAGTTGGAATTGAGAAAAAGGTTCCAAAGTATCAGTTTTTTTATGATGGGGTCAAATGGGTAGTGAAGGAAAAGATTTTCTTTTTAGGGAGATACAGTAACTTTTTCTTTTCTTTTTTTCCTCATCCACCCATTTAAACAATGCCTTACATAACAGTGCTAGTACTTTTTCAAGAAGTTGAAGTTTGAGGAGTATGGTACATATTATTTTACACACACACACACACACACACACACACACACATATATATATATATATATATATATATATATATATATATGAATTCTTTACTGTTAAAAGGCAACTCTTAGATTTAGTTAATCATATTTGGTTTTAAGTTTTATGTTTTGATTTTTCATCCATAATATAAAATTTTTGTTATTTCCTTGGGAAGGGAAGTTCTAAAGAAAGGTACAGAGAAGTGAGATGTTTTAGGCATTATCTGAGCTACCAATATCCTGGATATTGGATTTGGATTAATAAACTTAAACAACTGTTTATTTTGTTTAATGAATCCAGTTATACATACAAATAGGGATTTTTTTCCCTCCTAAACTCCAGAATTGCAAAATAAAATCCTGGAAGACATAAATAACAAACTTGGCAATGAAACTTAAAGTAAAAATGATTATCTCCTATTCTTTTTAACTTATTTTAATTTCCTTCCACAGATAAGCTTTTTATTGTACTTGTCTCATACGTGCAGAAAAATTACTTTAAAAAGGTAGATATTTATTTTTGTTTACTTTTGTAATATGATCCATATCTTCTTGTTCAGTATTGCTTTTGCTGTTCTGTATTTCTTATATGTCCAAATGAATTTAAGGATCGTTTTTTTCTAATTCTGTGGATAATGTTATTGGTACTTTGATGGAAATTACATTGAATATGTATATTGCTTTTGATAGTTTGGTCATTTTGGTATCTATCCAGCATTGTGGGATATCTTTTCATCTTCCAAAGTCTTCTTCAATTTATGTTTTCATTGTTCTATAATTTTCATTGTAGATATTTTTCACCTACTTGGTTAGATTAATTACTGAATATTATTTTTTCTTTTCAGGTTATTGTGCCTGGGATGGTTTTCCTACTTTCCTGCTTAGCAGAGTCAGTGTTTGAATATAGAAAAGCTGTTGATTTATAGGTATAGGTCTTATATCCTGCTACTTTGCTAAATTCATTTATCAGTAGAGAGTATCTCTGGTAGAGATTTTTGGGTCTTTTAGGTATAGAATCATATCATCAGCAAACAGAGGTACTTTGACTTTTTATTTTCCTATTTACATCCCTTTAATTTTGTTCTCTTGTTTGATTACCCTGGTTAGTGTTTTGAAAACTTTGTTGAAGAGAAGTGGTGAGAGTGGACATCTTATCTTTTTCCTAATTTTATAGGAAATGTTTTCAGTTTTTCTCCATTCAGTATGGTGTCAGTTTTGGTTTGTCATACATAGTTGAGGTAACTTCCTTCTATCCCTAGCTTCTCCAGTGTTTTTAAAATAATTGGGTTCTGGATTTTATCAAAGGCCTTTCTGCATCTTTTGATATGATCATGTGACTCTTCTTCTTATTTCTGTTTAAGTGATAAGTTACATTTATTGATTTGTATGTTGAACCAAACTTGTGTCCCTGAGATGAAACCCACTTGATCATGAGGCATTATCTTCTTGATGTGTTTTTGAATGTGGTTTGCTTATATTTTTTAAGGATTTTTGCATCTATGTTCATGTTATAGGTCTATAGTTTTATGTCATTGATGTATCTTTGTCTAGTTTTGTGTCAGGGTTATACTGGCTTCATAGAATGGGTATGTTCCTTACCTTTCAATTTCATGAAAAAATTTAAGAAGACTCAAAGAGCCATTAGAACTCAGCTGGTAATCCATCTGGTCCTTGACTTTTCTTTTTAATTGCTATTTCAATTTCATTAGTATATTTTGGTTTATTTAAGTTTTCTATATATTTCTGGTTCAATTTGCGTAGAACATATATGTCTAGAAATTTGTCAGGAACTTCTAGATTTTCCGATATATTAGTGTATAAATTTTGAAAATAATTCATAATTATCGCCTGGGTTTCAGAAGTATTTTTATTGATATCTCTTTTGTCATCTCTAATTTTGATGGTTTAGGTCTTTTCTCTTTGTTTTGGTTAGCTTGGCTAACAGTTTATCAACCTTATATATCTTTTCAAAGAACCAACTCTTCTTTGTATTGATCCTGTGTATTCCCCCCCCCCCCCAGTTCCATTAATTTTGCTCATCTTAAACATTTTGGGTCTTCTACTGATTTTGGAATTAGTTTATTCTTCGTTTTCTAAGGCCTTGAGGTGGAGCATAAACTTACTGGTTTGAGATCTATTTTTTTGTTGTAGGCACTCAATGCTATAAATTTTCCTCTTAGAACATCTTTCCTACTGTCCCAGAGATTTTTTTTCAATTTATTTTTATTTTTTTAGTCATACATGACAGCAGAATGCATTTTGACATATAATACATACATTGAATGTACATACATCAATCATCATGTTTATTCTATTCTGCTGCCCTTCCTATTCCCCCTACTCCTCCCCTCCTCTCCCATCATTTCTCTGTCCCAGAGATTTGGACACATTTTGTCTCTGTTCTCATTTGGTTCTAAGAATTTCTCCTCTCATTCCTTCTTTGATCCATTCCTCATTTAAAAGAATATTGTTCAATTTCCATGTGGTTTTTATTATTGTTATTGCTATTTGCTTATAGTTTCATTCTATTATGATCTGATAGGATATTTGGGGATTATATAATTTTTTTTTTGTATTTTCTAAGACATTCTGAGAATATTGTCTATTTTGGAAAAGGTTCCATGAGCAAGTTGGAAGAAGATAAATTCAACTGTCTGTGGTAAAACATTCTGTAGATATCTATTAGGTTCATTTGAGTTATTGTATTATTTTAGATGGAAATATTCTTTATTAGATTTTATGTTTTAATGACTAGCCTATAGGTGATAAGTATGTGTTGAAATCATCTAGGATTATTGTATTGGTTGTATTTTAGATTTAATGTAAAAGAGTGATTTTTAAAAATTTGTTATATATGACAACAATGCATTACAATTCATATTAGTAATTTTTTAAATGAAATCGGTATACTGATATTTGGAATATATATATATATATATATATATATATATATATATATATATATTTACTGTCATCATTATATCTTCTTGTTGGGTTGTTCCCTTTATCAGGATATAGTTGCCTTCTTTGTCTCTTCTGATTAATTTTTGCTTGAAATTGACTTTGTCAGAAACAAGAATAGCTACTACTGCTTGTTATGAGGCTGTTTGTGTGGACTATTTTTTTTTCTTTTATCTTCAGCTCATGAATATGTTTGCCTATGAAATGAGTTTCTTACATACAGCATATAGTTGGATGTTGTTTTTTGGATCCATTCTGACAATAGTTAGGGAGTTGAGTCCATTACATTCTATTTTGGTATCTCTATGTATTTGTTGTTTCCTGCCATTTTTATTTTTTGGTATACTTAATTCTGCCTTGATTCTCATTTAGAAGATTACTCTTTTCTTTGATATTTATGTATTCGGAAGCTTTGGGATTTGTTTTTGGTTTCCTCTGTGTGCCGTAATCTTTTTTTTTTTTTTTTTTTTTTGAGTATTCTTTGTAGTGCTGGCTTGGTTGATCATGAAGTCTTATACTTGTCATGGTAAGTTTTGATTTCCTCCTTGAATATGAAAGAGGGCTTTGCTGGATAAAGCAATTTTGGTTGGCAATTATTTTAATTTAGAGCTTGATATATCTTGAAATCTTGATTTTACAGTCTGGATTGAGAAGCCAGAAGGGAGCCTAATTGGTTTGCCTCTAAATGTAACCTGATGTTTCTTTCCTTCATCTGATACTTATTCTTTATGATGTTGAAAACACATGATTTTAAATTGTGATGCTGAGACTAACTTTGCAATATTGAATAGTTTATTCAACTAATATTAACACCGTTTCCTCATGTATTATCCTCATTGCACAGATTTAGATAATTAAAGGGAGCTATATATGTAAATTACTCAATAAATAATATTTATAGCAGCATTCAAGCATTCACAAAATGGTGATTCTCAGTTATCTTGTTTCCACTTATGTATTTCTTTATAAAATTCCATACATATATGGCCCTATTTAAAAAAATACCTATCAGAAATTAATAACTTAGATTGTACCTTTTATAATTTAGATTGTACCCATTTCTAAAAATATTTGCATCGACTCATAGTACCAGATAACCATAGACTAAGGAAGCAAAACACTTGTAGGAAAACATAAAAGAAAAGAAGATAATAAAAATATGTAATTATTAAATTTTGATTATTAAATTAAACTTTAACTTTCTGACAGACAAGGCAAAAAGGATAATACAGTGGCTTACATTACTTTAACTGTCTAGTAAAAGAAAGCATACTGGTTTGTTGGCATGCTTAATATTTCCCCTGAAATTTTGTGATAAGAGAAATACATTTCTTTAGAAAGGCACATTGTCAATGTAATGCATGATAAAATTCACTTAATTTGGATGTCTAAGAAGATGAGAAATTGCACTATTTCCTTGTTAAAAAAATATTTTTTAAACCAGGAATTGAACAACTCAGGGGCACTTAATCACTGAGCCACATCCCCATCCCTTTTCTGTATTTTAGGTAGAGACAGGGTCTTGCTGACTTGCATAGCACCTCGCTAAATTGCTGTGCCTGACTTTGAACTCGTGATCCTCCTGCATCATCCTCCTGAGCTCCTGGGATTACAGGCATGCACCACTGTGTCCAGCTTACTATATTTTTAAATGGCTTATAATTTAAAGGGCTTTTGTATGTCTTTTTATTTTATATTTTCCCTGTATGTAAGTTATAGTAAATGTCATATATAGTTAAGCCACCATAGATTATACAAAAATGCTATAGTATCTGAGGGGAAGGTATTTTTAATTTTGAAACAAAATTTTCAAAAGGCTTTACTGAGGAGGTAAAACTTAAGTTGAACCTCTAATGATTATTATTTTGAGAAAAATATAAAATATGTGGGTCATTGTTTATGTGTACATATAAATATATTTGTCAATGTGGAGGTAAAAGCATGAAGAAAAGCAAGAAAAAGTGAGGGTTAATATGTTGGTCTCTGTTTCAGTAAGCTTTTTTGCTCAGTGACTAAAACATTTGACAAGCACAATGATAGAGGACAAAAATTGTATTTGGGGCTCATGATTTCATATTTTATAAGTCTCTGTCCATAGATAACTAGCTCCATTCCTTGGGGCTCCAGGTGAGATAGAGCATCATGGTGGGAAAACTGTGATAGAGGAAAATGGCTCACAAGATGACCAGAAAGAGAGAGACTCCACTCACCAGATACAAAATATATAAACAAAGGCATATTCCATGCCCCACTTTCTCCAGCCACACCCTACCTGCTTTCAGTTATCACTCAGTTGCCTAATAGGGATTAATTCACTGATTGAATTAAAGCTTCATAGTTCAATCCTTTCACTTGTGTATGTTCTCTAATTGTCTCACACGTGAGATTTTGGGGTACACCTAATATCTAGACTATAACAGTGACATAGATAAAATTGGTGAATTTAGGAAGATGAGTGAGGTTGGAACTTGGAAGACTATGAATGCTATTAAATAATTTAATCTTTTTTTTTTAAATTTTCTTTTTTATATTTATTTTTAAAATATTTTTATTAGTTATAGATGGACATAATATCTTTATTTATTTTTTATGTGGTGCTGAGGATCCAACTCGGTGCCTCACATATGCTAGGCAAGCACTCTGTTTTTTTTTTTTTTACCTTTCCTATCCTCTACTATCCCCCCTCCCCTCCCCTCCCATATTCTCTCTCTACCCCATCTACTGTAATTCATTTCCCTCGTTTATTATCTCATTCCCCTCACAACCTCTTATATGTAATTTTGTATAACAATGAGGGTCTCCCTCCATTTCCATACAATTTCCCTTTTCTCTCCCTTTCCCTCCCACCTCATGTCTCTGTTTAATGTTAATCTTTTCTTCCTGCTCTTCCTCCCTGCTGTTCTTAGTTGCTCTCATTATATCAAGAAGACATTTGGTATTTGTTTTTTAGGGATTGGCTAGCTTCACTAATCATAATCTGCTCTAGTGCCATCCATTTCCCTGTAAATTCCATGATTTTGTCATTTTTTAGTGCTGCATAGTACTCCATGGTGTATAAATGCCACATTTTTTTTTATCCATTCATCTATTGAAGGGCATCTGGGTTTGTTCCACAGTCTAGCAATTGTGAATTGTGCTGCTATGATCATTGATGTGGCAGTATCCCTGTAGTACGCTCTTTTAAGGTCTTCAGGGAATAGTCTGAGAAGGGCAATAGCTGGGTCAAATGGTGGTTCCATTCCCAGCTTTCCCAGGAATCTCCATACTGCTTTCCAAATTGGCCGCACCAGTTTGCAGTCCCACCAGCAATGTACAAGAGTACCCTTTTCCCCATATCCTCGCCAGCACTTGTTGTTTGACTTCATAATGGCTGCCAATCTTACTGGAGTGAGATGGTATCTTAGGGTGGTTTTGATTTGCATTTCCCTGACTGCTAGAGATGGTGAGCATTTTTTCATGTACTTGTTGATTGATTGTATGTCCTCCTCTGTGAAGTGTTTGTTCAGGTCCTTGGCCCATTTGTTGATTGGGTGATTTGTTATCTTATTGTCTAATTTTTTGAGTTCTTTGTATACTCTGGATATTAGGGCTCTATCTGAAGTGTGAGGAGTAAATATTTGTTCCCATAATGTAGGCTCCCTATTTACCTCTCTTATTGTTTCTCTTGCTGAGAAAAAACCTTTCAATTTAAGAAAGTCCCATTTGTTGATTCTTGTTATTAACTCTTGTGCTATGGGTTTCCTATTAAGGAATTTGGAGCCTGACCCCACAATTATATGTAGATTGGAGCCAACTTTTTCTTCTATCAGACGCATAGTCTCTGATTTGTTATCTAGCTCCTTGATCCACTTTGAGTTCACTTTTGTGCATGGCGAGAGGAGTGGATTCAGTTTCATTTTGTTGCATATGGATTTCCAGTTTTCCCAGCACCATTTGTTGAAGATGTTATTCTTCCTCCATTGCATGCTTTTAGCTCCTTTATCAAATATAAGATAGTCTTAGCTTTGTGGATTAGTCTCTTTAGTCACTTTGATTATGTCTTTGTTTGAAGCTCTCTCTGTTGCCCCAGGTGGCTGCAGCTAATACTTTTGCCTTCAAATGCTTTCAGCAAGTGGCCCATCCCTGGGAATGCTCCCAGTTGGGTCAAACAAAGGGAATTCTTTGCATCTCTCTTTGAGACAGCTGCCAGACTGGTGAAGACACAGACACAAATCTTTGATAATAAGGTTGGCATTGCCACCTCTGGAACTTAACAATCCTTGTTTGGAGTACAGGTTGCCATCCTTTCGGCTGTTTCCAATCTGAGATATATGGGATGGGTAGATAGGTAATTTAAAATTTCACACAAAGCATTAACTCCTATGTTAATCAACTATTTGATTAACATACATCAAGTATTTCTCTGGTTGTTGTACATTTTTATTAGATTCCAGAATTTGTTACAGTTGATCCTGACACTTTTGGCCAACTTATTAGTTGCTTTGGGGAATCTGTCTAGCCCTAGAGTAGCCCACTCTGCCATTCTTTTGGCGATGTCACTCCTAGCTTTCTTTTTCGAAGGAATATGTTATGAACTGATTTCACATGGAAATAGTAAGAATCTGAAAGTAGAAGTATGCTTAAGCCTGGTTTAACAACTACAAATTATGCTTAGCTCACTTAAATAGAAAAAGTGTGCCCTACGAAGGCAAGAGTATGAATCTCCTGAATTTTTTCCTCATTACTTTACATGAAACCTTAACACATTTTCCAAATAGTAATAGAAGAAATAGTAAGGCAACTGAGAAGTATAACCATGGTGGAGAAAACATTTCTGACTTTTCATTAATCTCTGAAGAATTAGAAAATTTATATGGCAATTGTAGTAATTAACTGTTGATCAAAAACAAACAAACAAACAAACAAGAATACAGTGTAAAGCCTGGCTAATGACTTGAGGACTAGACATGGAAGGGAACCTGCTTTCAAGCCTGCATTTCTCCCTCCTGTCTTCCTATCCTCTAATACTGCTATCCTCTCCTTGTAAGTTAAATATTGAATATATAACTTATATATACTTGGCAATGTACTAGTAATATATATAAATGGATAGTAAGAAAGAAATAATCCTTGTTCTGTAGAAGCTTGTTGTAATGTGGGTGTGATAGGAAGAAATCTGTGAACAACTGTTGTCTTGTGTTTTTACTTAGTCTGGTAAAACAAGATACCAGAGATTGAGTGGCTTAAATCACAGACATTTATTTCTCATAGTTCTGGAGGCTTAGAAGTCCTGCAGTCTAGGTGCTATAAGATTTGATTCTATGAAATAGCCCCTCATCCTGGCTTATAGATAGCTGCCTTTGCACTGTGTTCTCACACAACACAGAGAGAAAGTTCTGATTTTTGTACCTCCTCTTCTAAGCAAATTAATTCCATCATACCTCCCAAAGACCGAGTCTCCTGATATATCACATTTTTGGTAGAGCTTCAACAAATGAATTTTGAGGGGCACAAATATTTAGTCTATAAGATTATGTAGTGATTGCTGTGATGTAGATGGATTATCATGGGAGTTTAGAAAAAGATCCTCTTTCTGGGAAGGTCTTTTGGGTGAAGTGGTTTGTAAACTGATATTTGGAAGTTAAAAAATCCAAGGGTTCAGAGAGAATAATATGCTGTGCACACATTCTCTTCCTAGTAATGCATATAAAGAATTTTACATGAAGTGAAAAATGACATTATAGAAACCTTTTATCAGTAATTAAAAAAGGGGAAGTAGAGGAAGCAGAAACTAGGGAGTTAATTGGAGCGTGATGAGCAATTTATTAAGTTTAAACTTTATTGAAGTAAATAAATAAATAATTAATACTTTGTTATTAATTAGTGTTTTCTGTCAGTGTATTTCCCAGTCACATTATATTCCAAAGTTTTAATTCAATAAACTTTATTTCTTTCATGTAAATAAAAGTTAAAGTTAATCTATATTTATTTTGTATAAATTCACTTAAGACTGACTGTTGAGTCATTGTGGACTGCTTCTCTTGCAGTGGTAATGCCTTTTAGAATTTTCAGCACAAGTCTTGGAGGAAAAGGAAACCCTTATCTCTGCCAGTAGAGTGTCATGATGACACATAAAATTCATGGAAATCTCAATTGATTTCTGGGTTTTCTTTTATGTTATGGTATAGAGATTTGGCATATCTTTTCTAAGAAGAGTTGTTATTGATATTTAGCTTTTTTGACTTTACTGTCTTACATTCTTTAACTTTCAGGCTGTTTTGCATTTCTTTTTTAGTTTTTGTGTATGTGTTTGAGAGAGAGAATTCTCCTGTAATGCAGTATTCAAAATCTACTTTCTTACTGAAACTACTGTGAACAAATTAGTTTTTCTTCCTACAGATGTTTCATTTCTTATCCACTGAAATCATTCTTTCCTCATTTTGCCCTTCATATTGCTACTATAAGCATGTCATCTCTTTTGCTTCCTTAAGTCTACCCATCTGACTTCATTACAAAGTGTCTTTTCTAATCTAAATTGGAATCCTCAATCTGCCATTTACCTCATTCATGTTGTTTAACTTGACTTATTTTCACTTTTCTCCTATTAGGACAATTATGCCTTTTCTTAACAGGTCTTTCAAATGGAGAATTGTTTAAATAATAAGTCAACTGTTTCTACTTTTTCTTACATGCTTTAATTGCTAATAAAACTATAAAACTAATCATTAAAATGGAGACTATTTGTCTAATATTTAAAGATAGTCATACAACAGTTAGTCTCTAATACTAATGTGTGAAATATTGTAATAAAAGCTAGAAAGACTAACCCTCTTTAGAGAAAACAGGTCTGTTCTACATCTACAATAAATATCTCTGCTATTTTTCACCATGAAATCAGAGAACCATAGCCACACTCTTTTGTAATTAAAAGACGTATAGAAAAGGGGCATTGTTTTTGACTATGAAAGATGGCAATGTAGTCTTCTTCAGAACGTGATTGTTAGAATTTCAAAATTAATTATTAAATTCCTTCTAAAGCAGATTTTTTTCTTTCTATTGAGACAATCTCTGCTATTATATTTTATAATGACACTTTCTTATACCACTTTCTGCTAACAAGGTTAAAACTGGTTTAAGAGATCAGTCTAAAAAATACTTAAATGATCTCCTCTTTTAGTGTGTTTACAGTTTTACACATTTTTTTTCAGAGTCTCATATATATAACCGTCATTATCTATTCACTTTAGTTCTTTAGTTCTACTTAAGTGTACTACATTATTGATTTTCAACCCTTTTTATTACTTCATGTGATTTGTTTTTTGAGAACTTCTTTTAGTACCTAATAAGTGGTTTATAAAGATTCATGATAGTGTTAACTCAAGTCATTTTGTTGTATAATAATAAATAAATAGGAATTCTTTTGTTTTCAGGCATGAGGAAAGTGATATTTGAGTTGGTTTAGACCCAAGTAGTATCTGAAAGAGAAACATGATTCACAGTAGATGTGTGTTTGCAGGAAACAAGACTTAAGCTGGCCTAGTTTCCTGGTACTTCAGAGGTATCAGATTAGATGACTACATTTTTTTACCTGGAAGATGGGGCTGTTAAAGACAGTAGCAAATCATAATTGAATGCTAACTATATGTCTGCCATTGTGCTTCAGTACTATAACCCAATTATCACATTTAACCCTCACAACTGTCCTGTTAGAAACTTTCATTCCTATTTTGTAGATAGAGTAACAGAAGCTTATAGAAATAGTTCATTCATTAAGGTCTCCTAGCTAGTGACTGTTTTAGTCGGAATCTGAATCCAGTAAGTCTGAGTTCTGAGCCAATCTCTTAATCACTGTGTAGCTATTTTCATCCATAAGCCAAAAATAGTTGTAGTTGAATTTGTTTCAGATATAGAAGTGAAAATAGCTTTTTATTAGAGAAGGTATCTAGGTCAGTTCAAAGTCAATATTTAGCAGATGGAATAGTTGTTTATAAAGATGAATTTGGATTTGTAACAGAGAAAAATATATATGGAGTATAATATTTCAAAATTTGAGACAAATGTTTAACTTTTAAGATTTTTAATATATTGTTAAATGAAATTTTTATTGTCTGCATGGACTTATGTGAAGACAAATTTCTTGAATTTGGTTCCTGGGTCCACTACCTGTTTTCTGATCCTTTTCAAGGTATTGTAACTCTGTCTATGATTCCTTATCTGTAAGATGAAGAGAATTTATAGTTTTTAATAGATACTTAGCACTTATAATAGTGCTAAATGCCATATTAGGTGAGATAGTGGTATTGTTGTTATTTTTTTCTGTGTATATCTTACTATCTACATATATGTATATACCTCACTGATAGAAATTAATTTAAATTCTTGATCCTAATTTTAATTCCTACCTGTTTCTAATCTTGGTTTTTCTTTGCTTCTTCTTTCTCAGTTACTTATATTTTATGTCCTGTTTTATGCTTTTTATAACTTGTATGTCCATTTTTGTGGAATAATTTAGAGTGTACATACATACATATACATCTTTGTGAAATTTAATACTGTTCTTAGAATTTTTCTTGTTCACTGATATATCATTGCTCTGAAAACAGTAAGTTCTAGATGTTAACAAATAAACCACTTGTTGAATGAAAAAGTGAATTATTATATTCAAATATTTTAGGTTTTCATAAAAGGTTATTGTTTTATTACTAATTTTTCATTCTTTAGATTAAAAGGAGGATATCCAGTTTGTCAATGTTCTTTAAGAATGATACCTATAAATGAATATAATAACCCATGTATAATTTGATCAACATAGTAAAAGAGTATCACTATATTATTTTACTCTGTGTATTTGTCTATCACTACATAAAGTAGCATTTGTTAGGGACAGAAATAGCTCTCAACTCATTTGTCATAATGCTACAAATAAGATATGTTTCTGTTAAATTAACTTTCTTTATCTCATTTCACATTTTGGCTTTTAAAAGACATCTATTATAAGACCTTGCATATTTCTGTGCTCAATTCATTTTTTAATATTTATTTCATCATTTTAATTTATTGTTATTTATGCTAGTATCAGTTTCATATTTCTTCATCTATATATGGTGATTAGACCCAGCTTTTTCTTTTCCTGTGACATCTTTTGAAGCCTAATCTTTTAAAAAAATAAACTTGGCGGGCTGGGGATGTGGCTCAAGAGGTAGCATGCTTGCCTGGCATGCGTACAGCCCGGGTTCAATCCTCAGCACCACATACAAACAAAGATGTTGTATCCGCCGAAAACTAAAAAAATAAATATTAAAAAAAATTCTCTCTCTCTCTCTCTCTCTTTAAAAAAATAAAAAAATAAACTGCATCTTAAAATTTTTCCTCAGTGAGTTCTGTGTTTTCTATTGATTATCACGTTTAAAGGCCACACCTTTCTTTTAGGAATTTGTCCTGAATCCTACTCAGTCATCACAGGCTGAAGTTTGCTTTATTATTCTGATTTTGAAATCACTGTTTTTTCCATCTTTGTGAAAATCAGATTTCTGTTTCGTAGGTTTAGTTCTCACATCTACAGTTCTTAAACTTTGAATCAAAATTATACACCAGAAGATTTGAAATTTTTAGAGAAGCTGTTTTTATGCTAGTTGAATTTTGGATGTTGTTTTACTTAATTGTTATGAATTACCTCCTATGTTAACTAGTTAGTGTTTCTTTCTGTTTACTTTCAGCTTGTTGGTGGTGAATTTGATTTGGAAATGAACTTTATTATCCAGGATGCTGAGAGTATAACTTGCATGACAGAGCTTTTGGAGCACTGTGATGTAACATGTCAAGCAGAAATATGGAGCATGTTTACGGCCATTCTACGCAAAAGTGTTCGAAATTTACAGACTAGCACAGAAGTTGGGCTAATTGAACAAGTATTGCTGAAAATGAGTGCTGTAGATGACATGATAGCAGGTATGGGACTATTCAACAGGAAAGTACAATTAAAATATTTTATAAAGCTCATGTACTTATCATTATATTTTGTAGGTAAAATAAGTTGATTTGTTAAAATTATCTTGATTTTAAAAAGATAAACAAAAATGTATGGAAAATTTATATACTTTTATATTAATTGAAAACCTGAAGAGTGAAAAACGACAAACCTAAATAGTAATTTACTTTTCTAAGTTTTAGAAAATCTCTGTACAGTGAAGTAAGTTCTGTGGAATCAATCAGGAAAATAAACAGTATTTTCTATGTAGTATATAATTAAAACTTTACATGATTAAAATATCAAAATGCATATTTCTTTTCTGTATAATGAATGAATGCTTTACCAAATTATCTCAGTTTTCTGCTTTTTAGTTTGGCGTATATGGCAGTATGACAGATGAGAGGAGGTACTAAAAGTTTTAGAAATAAGTATGGTGTATCTTTTGGAGGTGTTTATTGTACTTTGATTTTTTTTGGGGGGACATCTGTGTTAAACATTACTTAATAGAATATAAAATATGCAGAAATTTCATGATAAAACATTATTTTTTATGCTTGTTAAGAATTATTTCAATCATAACTTTGAAATCTATGGCTTGTCACTACCAACCCTTCCCTTCCTGCAAGTGAATTACCCTCAGTGGTTAGATGCACTTCAGTAGGAATTTTTTGAATGATGGTCCCAGAGCAGCAGTTAGTGCCAGAAAATAAGTTTGGAGTTTGAAATGTTGATTATTGTAAACCATGGATTTTCAACATAATTATCTTCTGACATAAAAGTGTTTTCATAATTTGAAAAATGACCATCTGACTTTTCACAGTATCACATCTGATTCTTAAAAGTATTTCAGACACAAAAGAATGCAGTTTAATGTTTTGACTTATGCTTTAATTAATTTCAAAATTTGTAGAACAAACCATTAAGTAAGAAACACTGAAATGAACAGTGTTGATTAAAGATTAATGCACTTTAAATGTGAATTTTTTTAAAAAAAATTGATTTTCCTAGCATATTAAAATAATTTCTAATTTCTTTTGAGGTGGCATATATCTGTTGTACATGATTTAACATTCTCTATATTTGGTACTGATGGCTAACTTGATGAAAAAGGACATTCAGACTTAGATTTCTTAAATATCCTTTTAAAGAAAATATTGTACTTCTGTAAATTCTGGAGTTAAACTTAACTGGAATTTATTTCTATAAACTTGTATGTATACATGTTTTATAGAATATCATGTGATCTTTTAATCCTTATATCTGAGCTTAAGCTCTTAAGTGTATGTATATGTGTAAGCAAAGTGGCTTCCACTTTATATAGTTTAGAGAAGAATTCAGCAACATGTGACTCATAGTTCATGGAAGTGTAATTCATGAGAATGGGATGTAAAGTGACAGTGAGGATAGTATCCCAGAATTTTATGTCTTGATATTTTCTATTATATAAAGCTCTTATCCTTTTTTTCTAAATAATAATATTGAGTATACACTAGTTTCACTTTTTATTTTAAGCAATTTCTTACAAAAGAGCCTGTCAGTGGAATGATATAAAAAAAGAGAATGCGTACCAGAAAATCTTAATTTTTAGTAGAGAAATTAAAATGTAAACATCATATTAAGAAACAGTGAATAGCCATCCAAACAATATTAGGTTTTCATCTCTGAATGTATTATCTAGTATGTCATACGTTAAGTTCAAAGAGTTACTTTTAATTTAGTAATGTGAATGTATCACTAAAATGCAATTAAACATTTAAGTAAATTGATAATAGAATCTCAGTATCTTTAAAAAATCTTGTTATCCAGAAAAGAATACTTACTAAAATAGAGTTAAACTAAGCTGCTTAATTGTGTTTCATGTACAGTACATAAGGAATTTAAAATTTTTGTAACTAAATTTAAATTTAATAGGTTTCTTTTTGGGTCATGCATCAGATGTATTGCAAAGTTTTTTTTTAAAGTATTTGTATATAAATCTTTAAGATTTAAGAAATCTTCACTGATGGCTGCCATTATAGCTAATTGCTTAAAACTAAGGCATGTCACCCTAGGGTTTTTAAAGTATTTGATTTTAATCTAGAATTCTTTCTTAGACACATGAATGATTTATATTCCATACATATTTGTTATTTAAATGATAAAACATTTTGTTTCATTAAAAGATTTTTCTCAAAAATGACATACTCATTATCACAGTTTTTATAGAAATTGCTTCTTGTGGTGTTAAGTAAGAATCAGTTAATTATGGATGAAAATAAACATGAGATTCCTATTTGGAAATATATGGATATCATAATATTTCAAATTCTAGTTATTAATCTTATGTATTTAATTATATACATCTTTGAAATACTAATAATAATGTACAAAACTTTGAAATACTAATAATAATGTACAAAGAATGTAATCAGAGTCAAGAGACAATTTTTTCTCATTATTTTGTGAGCTGATGTGTCTGTTATATGAACATGAATACTCACATTGGAATATGATTATCACTGTTTAAATCAGAGTTTCATTTATAGATTAGTGGATAAGAGTGAGGGTTCTGCACCCATATTATCTGAGTTTGAATCCTGATCTACAACTTGCTAGCTATCTATTATTGGGCAATATGATTAAGTTGTCTTTTTCATAATTTGCACATTTTTAAGTGGAAATATTTTTTGGTACCTACCTCATAGGCTTGTGATGTTAATGAGAATAAACCACTTGGAGTAATACCTATATAGAGCAAGCACTCAAACTTACTAATAGCCCAAGGAATATTTCAAGAACATATTTTATTAAAAAATAGATAATTCTGAAAGAAAAAATGGTCGGCCTTCAATTTTTCATTTGAACCTTTAATAACCAATTTGCAATGTTAAATATTTGTACCTTTGTATATTTTTAATGCCTCTTCTTGCATATGGCAAATATGTATATGGAAATTCTTAATTAGAAGGGCTATTCATGAGGACATTTAGTTATGTTAGATATATATGTGACAGTTGATGAATTCTGATATTTCAAAAAAGTATATTACTTGACAGATGGCAGCCTACGACTAGAGTTCAGAATAACTTTATTTTCCTTTGAAGATCTTCTAGTTGATATGTTGGGGGTTCTTGCCAGCTACAGCATCACTGTCAAGGAGTTGAAGCTTTTGTTCAGCATGCTTCGAGGAGAAAGTGGAATTTGGGTAAGCTGTGGTCAGAGGGAAAAGTATTTAATAACAGCCCATTAATACTTAATGTTCAACAATTTGTCCCTAGAGAGCTGCATATTTGAATTTATAATGGAACTTATTTTCATTGTAAACAGTTTAGTAAATAAGGCTAATTTTCTCTCCAGTTAGAAAACAGTTTAGTGACTGAAGTGGTATTTTAGGTATTACTACTAAATTTGCACAATGATATTTTTCTTGTTTTGTTCTTTTCTTAGCCAAGACATGCAGTCAAATTATTGTCAGTTCTTAATCAGATGCCACAAAGACATGGTCCTGATACTTTTTTCAATTTCCCTGGTTGTAGTGCTGCGGTAAGTTTTCATTACATACGTGTATTTTTATGTTATCGCAGTCTTCCCATGGGCATATGTTTCCTTATCTCTTGGTTAAATGCCTGAATGAAATTGCTATATTTTATGGTAAATGTACATTTACCTTCATGAGAAACTGTCGAAATAATTTTCCATAGGTGGAAAATTTTGTATTTCCATCAGCAGTATGAGAGTCCCAGTTCATTTTGTATCGTGGACATTTTTAGTCTTTTTAATTTGAGATATTAAGTAGTTATATAATGGTAGTTTATTGTAGTGTTTGTATTTCTCTCATATCTTATAATGTTAAGGTGTTTTTAGTGTGTTTATTATTGCTCATTCTTTTGTCTTTTTTTTCAAATCTGTTCATTCAAAAAGTTGGTTTTTGTCTTATTTTCTTAAGAGTTCATTATAAATTTGAGGTGTAAGGATCTTTTAGATAACGTATTTGTCAAATATTGTCTTCTAATCTTTGGCTTGTCTTTTTATTAACATTTCTGTTCAGCTACAAAAGATTTAGTTTTGATGATGTCCAGTTAAAATTTTCTTTCTTTTATGGAATGTGGTTTTGTATCCTAAGAAATCAGTCTAAATGAAGTACACAACATTTTTATTATGCTTTCTTCTAGAAATTTAATAGTTTTAGCTCTTAACATTTAGTTCTATGGTCCCTTTTGTATTATATTTATATGTTGTAAGATAAGATTAGAGAGTAAATTTTGCTTGCATATCTATTTGTTGCATAACCATTTGGTGAACATATGATCCTTTTCACTTTGAATTACTTGACACCTTTGTTGAAAATTAGTTGACCATATTTAGGTGGATCTATTTCTGAACTCTCTAGTTTGTTCCTTTTGTCCTTTATTTGCATCGTATGCCAATGACACACTATCTTTTATTATTGTAGACGTATAGTTACCGTTCTTAAAATTAGGTAGTAATAAATATAACTTTGTTCTTTACTTTAATATAGTTTTAGCTATTTCACAATGTTGGCATTTCTACCTATATTATTGAATAAACTTGTTGAATTTTGTTAAAAATTCTGCTGTGATTTTGTTTGTTTAAGTGAACAAGACAATTTGGAGTGAATAGAATGATTATCTTAACATTGTTGAATCAGTTCCCGAGCAGATCCTGAACACAGCATATTTTCCTTTATTTATTTTGTTTTATAGTATGTTTTAATAGTTTTCATCATATACCTCCAAAGGTGTAGCCTATGTTCATTTTTTACTTTTTTATTTTAGTTTTACCTTAAGGCCTGGTAGACCCAAGGTGATTTATTGGGGATAAGGGATTGCATGAGTATGTGGAGTAATGGGGAAAAGGGAAAGCTTTTGGATACTCCGGTGACTGTCCTATAACTAGTCACTTTTGTTGATATAAAAGTACTGTTGTGAAAGTGGTATGTTATGCTTTTCTTGGCAAGGGTTCAAAACCACAAATCTAAACCTGTGTCAGTGTATTTCTAGGAGTTAAGAAGAAATTAATGTATTCATTAGATGATTGTACAATTTCATCAATTTATCTTACTATTCAGTGTTCTCAGTATTTTGCCTATTCACCTTGGTATTTTGATGCAACAATATTTTAGAGAAACTGTTTTAGAGAAACTTATAGAGAATGTTAATCAGTGAAAAACTTGTCAAGAAAATAAAGCGTTTTTCTAGCGAACAATAATAAATTTCATTTATTTTATTTTTATTTTTTTATGTGATGCTGGAGATTGAACCCAGTGTCTCACGCATGCTAGTCAAGTACTCTACCACTGAGCCACAACTCTGGCCCTAATAAGCTTCATTTTATTAGCAAACACAACAATAAATAAAATAGTTTGTTTTTCAAAAAATAAGAAGGTTATATTTTTGACAATAAAGCTATCTGAGCCAATTGCTTAAGAGTTAATACTTGAAAGGACTTTTTTTTTTTGGAAATTTTATTCATTTGTAGGGTTTGACTTTTATTTGAAATTACTTGTATGTTTTTGTGTGTATGTGTGTACATGTGTGCCATATGTGTACATGTGTGCCATATGTGTACATGTGTTTTTACAAAGCACAATATATACATTGTCTAATTTGAGATTATTTAATAGCCAATTATTAAGTATTTTTTCCTATCCATATCTTAAGTCATAACATTGGGAATGTAGACATATTGAATGCTAATGGATAGATTAAAAAAAAACTTGCTCTAATAAGGAGTTGTAAGTGATAGAGTATACTCAGAATTATGAGAGCACAATGATAAGAGAATGATGGCTGGGGTTAAGTCCAGGAAAGCTTCACAAAGGAGTGGCATATTAGCATGATATTGGAATTTTTTAGGGAGAAGAATTTTGGATAGAAGCAACATCATGTCTGAAAAGGCGAGCTGTAAAAGAATTGGTAGAATAATTATTATATTTAGGTATACTTTGAAATGTGAGATGAGGTAATAGAAGACAATCAAATTGAAATGGTTTGAAAAGTTAAATAGTTCTTTCTGTTGGAGTTCAAAAGATTCTCAGCTTCTCTTCTCAGCAGTGGGGTTGTCTGAAGCACAATGCTCCACCTTCCAGATTGCTGGAGTGGGAGAGGTAAATCCAGTAGTTGGAATTCCTGCAGGGTAGGTGGAATTCCTGGAGGTAGCCTTTAGTTTAGGTGGGCTCCAGGCTCTTCACTGAATGCCAACTGGTCTGGAGATTTAAAATCGGTGCACCTCCAGGGCCCAGTAATTGCAGGGCCACCCTAGAAGACTGTACTCCAGGCATGTCTCCTGGGTTCCACTTGTATGGTGGGTGACCCAATTCTTAGCCTCCTACATCATCTGCAGACCCCACATTTCCTGGTCTTGGGTTCAGTCTCCAAACAATCTTTCCTGCCCCTACCCTTCCAAGTTCCCAGCCAGATATGGTTCTCCCAGCTGGTCCTGCAACTGGCTGGATTGGGGGGAGTGTAGAGCTGGGTGGGTTTCCTTGACTAGTTGTTCCCTGGGTAAACCTCCCTCCATATTTGATTTTCTCCTGGTCACTTAAGCACACTGTATTGTACAGTGTGTGTTTAGTGAGCCTGTGTTTTGTGCCAGACTCGAGTTTGCCAGGAATTGGCTCCCTCAGTTGCCTGCCCCAGTGCTGGGCTGCAAAATGGTTCCTTCCTTTGTCCTCCCTTCACCACCTGGAGAGATGGTGGCTTCTTTCCTGCACAAAGTTATTGTGCAGTCTACATTTCAATTTAGTTGGGCTATGTCCCTGATATCTAAGTATTCCATACTAGACTCACCTGGGACCTCCAAAAAATGTGGGTTCCATTAATTCCCTTATCCCTCCACTTTGCTTGCAGAAGGGCTGAATTGGCTGGTACTTCCAGCCTGTCTGGGGCAGCGGCTGTGCTACTGGGGATTTCTTCCTTATTTTATTAGATCCAACCTCCTGAACTGCTTTGAATGTTTGGTTTTAAATTCCAGTGAAGTTCTCACCTCAGCCCAGCTGCCCGTTTTTGGTCACCCACCTCTCCGAGAACTGCCTCTCTTCTTTCTTGGTTTCATGCCATGAAGCAGCCAGGAAGTCAACCTCCTCTATTCTGCCATCTTGAAGTCTTCCTTGAAATAGTTTGTTGGAGCCATAGTATATGAAGAATCTTTTATATAACCTGAAGAAATTTTGAACTATTCTCTATACATAGGATTTTTAATGTGGGAACCACTTTTGTATTTTAGAAAGACCCTTATTAGCAATATGAAGAATGTGTTGGGAAGACATTAATTATCAAATTATAATGGGTATCTCTTATGAAGGAATTTGATATCCTCTAGGAAAATAAATAAATCTACCTATAGGTTTCTTGAAAGTTAAGTCAGGTGATTAATTACTTCCTCATTTATTCCTTAGAATGTCTGAATTTTATTTCACTGCTGTTATAAACTGAGACTTCCATTATTCTGTTTTTATTTATGAGTGGATCTGAATTCTTCTATGGTCATAAGTTTCATTGGTTAAATTTCTGAATAATCTCATGGTTTTTCCTCCTTTGTTTTAGTATTGTGAACATTTTGAGGACTATCACTAACACTTGTGTAACTTTAATACACAGATTATTAGTTTCATTAATAATTCTCAAGCACAGTTGTTTTAGACTACAAAGATTAAATCTCTTTTAGACAAAAGAAATATAACTGAAATCTAGTCTAAACCATAAAAAATTGGAAGTTCTGAGGCATATGTAGAAAGAACTGTATATTATTGAAATTAGAGAATGAGTTTTGAAATATAGCCTGAAACTCCATATGTAATCTGGATCTGAAACTTCAATCATTTATGTATTTGAAAACATAATGCTTTAACATTCAACACAGTACATATAGATTATTTAAGTAAAATGTTTCTATTTTCTATAGTTCAAAACTTTTTAATATTTATCCCTTCATCATTTTTTAAATCTGTAAGGTCAGACTTGACTTTAGTGATCTTACATTTCCTTTAACTGACACTTTTATCTTTTTTTTTTAATTGCCTTATAGGCAATTGCATTGCCTCCTATTGCAAAGTGGCCTTATCAGAATGGCTTCACCCTAAACACTTGGTTTCGTATGGATCCGTTAAATAACATTAATGTTGATAAGGATAAACCTTATCTTTATTGGTAAGTAATATGTTTAATTTTAGGACTTGTGTCTTTAAGTAAATGTATAATGTGGTAGCTGTATAATGTGGTAACTGTATAATGTGGCATCAAGACTACCTACTAGATTATTTTATATATATATATCTATCTTAAAACAGCCAAATAATTTTTTTCTTCATTTTACTATTGATTCTAGGTTGACCTTTCTTGCTCTTCCCCTCCTCCCCAATTACTGCATAAGACTCAAGGATTGCTGACCTTCCCTGTCTAGTCGTCTTCAATATAGATTACTTGTGGAGTACCTTCCTCTTTGATTTGATCTAGGAGAAAAAAAAAATAACACCCACAGATTTCATTCACTTTGCTTTTTCACTTATTTTTGTTCTGTGAGCATAATTGAAATATGCATTGACAAATAATGATTAAAATTTTTGTCAGTTACATTTTTCTTATTTTGAATAAACATACACTCTTTTGTTTAATCAACCACATTATTTTCAAAGTTGGCTCTGTTTTCATTTGTAAGCTATTTTCACAGATATAGCAGAGTTAGAGAGCAAGTTGTTATTGAAAACATGAACTGTGTATGAATGTTTTGTGTTTGCTAATTGAAGATGGTATTAATAGTAGATGAAGTCTTCTTGGTAGATTTGTTCATTATTGGTTTTTTTTTTGTAAGTATCTGTGGTATTTTAAATTAGTTTTTTATTTTACAGTTTGAATTCTTTATCTTTTAGTTATAAACCTTTTATGTTTTAGTTTTAGTCTTTTTTTTGGGTAAATCTTAAACTCTTGCTTTATATTGAATAAGGTTTACTTTTAGTATAAAATAATAATATTTAATAGGCATCACTTATATGGTTACATATGTTTCTTTTAATCAGATGTTATTATATAATTCTCATATTCTTTATAGTTTTCGTACTAGCAAAGGAGTCGGTTATTCTGCTCATTTTGTTGGCAACTGTTTAATAGTCACATCATTGAAGTCCAAAGGAAAAGGTTTTCAGCACTGTGTGAAGTATGATTTTCAACCACGGAAGGTAGGTAAAGGCAAATATTTCTGTTCATAGTCACGTAATTCACCATTCACATTCTCTTAAAACCTGTGATGACTTCTGAAGTCTTCTCCTTCATGAGTTTTCCTGTGATTCTTAATGTTTTTCTCTTATTCTTGTCTGCATTTTCTTTTTACTTTAATGGTTTACTTCTGTTTTCTACAAGATCAGTCCTTTGACCTGTTAGAGTCTGATCTTTTATGTCATTCTTTCAGTAAGTACTACTATTTACCATATGTCATGTACTTTTATAGGAACTTGGGACATGACACTGAACAAAATAGAAAACATCTCTACTTACATGATGCTTATATTTCATTGGAAATTTTTATTCAGTTTCATAATAGTCCTTGCTCTTTCTTATCTTCAGAGCTCTATTTTTATATTTTCATCTATTGCCAGATATTGCCATCTGGGATGTCTTTCTGCATTCTGGACCTTAGAATATATGATACTGAATTTCCCATCTCCAGTCCCATAGCCATTCATGTTTTGAAGTCCTCTAATTAAGACCTCTTCATAATAATGGAATTTGAGTCAATTTCGTTCATCGTACTATGTCAATTTTCAAGTCCTACTTATGTCTCTGAAATTTATCTCCTTTAAAAATTTTTTTACTTGGCTGCTTATATCCTTCCTGTGGTACTCTCTTCATGAAAGATGATTTGTCTCTTCCCCTTCCAAACTCTTTTACATACTAATATATGATTTATCTTCCTGATCATATTTCACTGACCAAACTAACTGTTTATATTTTACTAACTTCCAATAGATTAAAAATTTTACTTAGTGCTTTATAATTTGTATATTTTGTTTGATTTTTTAACCTTTTCAATTCTGTGTTTAATATCTGACATGAACTGCATTCATATACACCCTTCCCCATATCTATAGGTTTTCAAATCCAACATCATTGCTATTGCTGTATTCTATTTCATGTAAAAATATTCCCAGATAAAATTAATTTCTTTCAGAGTATTTTACTTCAGCATCTCTTATGACAATTATTTTGTTTAAATTTTTATTATTCATAGATATGTACATTATTTAGTGACTGTTGAGACCCACATCTTTGTTGGATTCATCTTTGTATTCCCTCAAATGCCTGACAGAAAGCATTTTACTTCTGTAATCTCAGTGACTCAGGAGGCAGAGGCAGGAGGATTGCAAGTTCAAAGCCAGTTTCAGCAATTTAACAAGGCCCTAAGCAATAGAGCAAGACCTTGTCTCAAAATAAAAAGGAAAAAAGGGTTGGAGATATTGCTCAGTGTTTCAGTGCCCCTGGGTTAAATTCCTGATCTCTCACATGTGCACACACACACACACACACACACAGAAACAGACACACAAATACACACACAAAAAGCATTAAAAAAGCATTAAGCTCATTTGCTTTCTAAAGGAGTAAGTTACATTTATGTGGACAGCTAACTTATACTGAATAGTTTATTTAGCAGTATAAGGTTAAAAGAGTGTTACTCCTAATAATAAAGTTAAAGAGAGAGCCTGGGCCTTGTTATAGTTAGTGCTTTTTTGTTAGGTAATAAAGACCAAATAATTTAGATTGTTGCTGTCTGATACCCATTTAAAATGTAAAGTTTATTAGCCTTTTTTGCTTCTGATACAATAATGTATAATGCAAAAATAAATAAGTTAATTTTCAGTGTTTTATGCAAAGAAAGAAAAGAGTTTTTTTTTTCTTTTTGAAAAAGTGGTTTATACCGGATTAATGAAAATATAATTACTTAATTGCCAAGACTGTTCCTAAAGTTTTGGCATATATTATTACAATTTATTCAAGCTATATTCAATAATTTTATAGTAACCAGTAAGTTTTATATATATATGTGTGTGTGTATATATATGTATATATAAATTATGCAGTATCATTTTATTCCTTATGCATCTATTAAAATGATAGTAAAGTGTTTTTATAATTATTCAGAGATTTTTGAAAATCAAATTTTATTTGTGAAATTTGTATTACTTTGATTATTGTTCAGAAGAACTGTGTTTGAAGAATATTTGAAGAAATGTTATTCTGAGTTACAAATCTTTCTTGTTCTCCTTTCCATCTTCCTCCTCTTTTCCATCTATGTTTTTTTCTTTCCTTTACCTTTCCTTCGATTTTTCATCTTTCCTTCTCTCCCATTCTAATTCTCCCTTTTCTTATCCTTTCTGATTATTCCTTTAGACTAATTATAGAATCAGATTTTAGACCACCGATTCAGACTTCAGATGTGTGTGTGTGTGTATGTGTGTATACATACGTACATGTGCACCTGTGCACACACACTCCTGTTTATGCTGTTGATTCACAAATTATTCTTTTTAAAATAGAAGTTAGGGCTCATTTGATAATGCAGAGAGACCTTTTTCTTAGGAGATATTTATCGTTTAGTTTTGAATCTTTCCTAAGATTGAAGGTTTTGTTAATTTCTATTTGAATAATCATGGCTTTAAGAAAGTGGAAGGTTGTGCTTCTTTTAATGTTCTGGCCCATGAAATATATCTTTGTGTAATGTCCTATAGAATAATGGAGACTAAATCAAAATACATTTTGGAAACTACTGTAAAGCTGAAAGATGAAAAGAGGAAAAAAAGAGAAATATGCCACTATAATAATTAGATTTATAAGATATAATTCATTCATTATCAGTTGGATTTTTCTAGAGGTATATTCCTACCTAATTACTAGACTGCATCTTTGTAGTCAGAGTAACCATCTGAAAGTCCAAACAAGGATAGAAGCATAGAAGTTCCCATTCCTATACAAGTTCCCCTTGTAAGTTCAGGGTTTCTTCTTGGGTATATGACAGTGAGATTGTCAAACTTTTGCTCACATGAATACTGCCTTATCCTTTGTGTTTAAAGCATAAAACCATAATAGAGTCATACAATGATCCATACATAGTGGGGGGAATTTCTTTCTTTTTTATTTGGTTTCTGTCATCCCATGAATGCTTTGCTACTCAATAATATTATTTTGGATGATATTTTCAAAAAACTTTATATGATGTTAATAAAAATCTTGGTTTTGTATTTGGAGGTTCATCTCATTCACAAGGTGTGGAAAAATTTTTGCTGTCATCTCACTGAAAAGATTTATTAGTTTATTAATGACATTAGCCTGTGTTTCTATTCCTTTAAGGAGTCTAATGATTCTTAAGTTCAGCTTCCAAATATTGTCCTAGATTTCTTTTATATTCTTATCATAGTTTCTTTTTGTTTTTTAAATATATTCCCTGAATTTGAAAGCTGACTCTCTTGTCTTAAAGCTCTGAGTTCCATCTTCTACTTGTTCTAATCTGTTGGTAAGATCTTCCACTGAATTTTAAATTTCATTTATTGAGCTTTTCATTTCCAATATTTCTGTTTTAGTTCTTTTTCAGAATATCTGCCTCTTAACTGAAAGGCTTTCACATCCTATATTTCTCCCTCAGATACTTCCTGAGATCTTCTTTTGATTTATTTATTATTTTTACAATCAACTTTTTGAATTTTTTGTCAAGGAATTAATCTACTTCAGTCACTATTTGTGGGTTTAGCTATTGAGGGATATAAACTTTTAGAGGCCTTTTGCTGCACTGTTTCCTTGTGTTTTCAGAGGTTCTTGTTTTGCACATCTGTTGACATGGATTTGTCTTATTATTTATGTGGGTGTCCTTTAGTGAGTAGTTATCTCTTTATAATAAGCTGTGGGCTGTGGGTGTTTCTCAGCTTTAATGTATCCAGTCAGCATAATCTAAGTCTTTAACCACCAGTAAGAATTTGAGAGGAGATAGTGCCAGTAACAGTAGTAATTTAAGAGAAAACCAACAATGGATTTTTCAGCTAGGTAAGGCTACAGTCAAACCACAGGACAGATACTTACTAATTAGGTGAATATGGGATAAATAGTCAACCTCTATGAATGCCAGCTGCTTCATTAGTAATTAACAGGTTATAATAGCAAGGACACTTTTAGAGTCTCTGTAAGACAACTTTAGGAAACAAGTGTTAACTGAATGTGTTATCTGTCCCAGACTAGAACACCCAACAAATCCTTTTAACTCCTTTTAACTCCAATCCTTTTAACAACTAATCCTTTTAACTCGTCACTTGTTAATGGACAATTTCCGTTAATCTATAAATTTATACCTTTTTAATGAGTCATCTTTAGAACTTTCTTTTACTATTAAAGAAAACAGTAAAATATATATTTAATCAATAGCAGAAATATAAAATATTAAAAGTTAAAAAAAGAGGAAACCATATATCAACATATGCTATAAAAGTCATTACTAATGGTCTCTACAACCCTGTTGATCAAAGAGAAAACAATAATGCTGAAGAGAATAAAAATTGATGATAGTGGACTAAATTGAATTGGAAAATGGGATAGAAATAAATACAATAGAAATGAAAGAAGAATAAAAGGCCCAGGAGGGAAGGAAGACAGAATCAGGAGAGAAAAAAGGATGAAGGAGAGGGGAAAGAAAGGGAAATGAGAAAGAAGATAGGAGGTATTGAGAGAGGGTTCAGTTAATTGATGAATAATTAAAATTGAATGGAACTCTGAAAAAGAACAAAATGAGTGAAGAGTCTAATAAGAATCAGTTAATACAATAACAGTCATAAAACTATTTTTTTCATTCTTCTTGCTGAGTGTTTTACAATGGAGACATTTCTTTCCAGTGTTTTGGTAGAATTTTCCTACCGTGAGGAAGTTATATGACACAAACATTGTACTGTTTATTCTCAGCTCTGACTGGAAATAAACAGTCTTGTTAGGGATGTCTGAATGTTGAGCTCTGCCCCCTTCTTGCCTAACAGCTTCTCTTTGGGAGTGTTGTCTGTTTCTGAGCAGATCTGCCCCTCAAGATGGCTTTGTTAATGTGACCAGGGGTAGGAGTGTAAGTCTGGCAGGGCTGTTGGCCAGCCCTCCTGCCTGTGCAGCCTGTAGATTTATCTGGATTGTGTCACACCTCTCATTCATAGAACCTTAGTCTGTGTTCTGTGGGTAGGTGTGTGACATAGCAGTCTCTTCTCCAGACACTTCTGGGTATGAGGTGGTGGCATAGGTCTTGCAGTAGGTTTCCACCAGACCCTGATCTCAGGTTTCACCCTATCAGCCATGCTCCTTTTCAGACTGATGATTTAAATTGAAAGTGCCCTTTGCTTTTCTCTGCTTTACAGTTTGATAGATTGGGCACTGCAGCATCTGTCACAGCTTAAGTTTTTCTGTGTTACTAGTCTCCTGTTCAGGAAGTCTAAAGTCTTTTAAGGTGTTGTTGCTTCTCCATTTTCACTATCTGCTCTGAAGAGTGCAGGGACTGTCTTGTGCACTGGCTGTACTTGCTGTATCTGATCTTATTTTCTGTTGATATTGATCATTTATTGGATAGCCATAACTGTTTATCTTAAATTCTGTGGGAGAACTTCTTTTGGCTCCTTAGAGAGGAGCTTCTTCTCCTCAAGTGAGCTATGTGCACATGGTGCTGTCATAGTCTATTCCTCTTATTCTGTATGTATTCTAGAAGCCAATATTTTTGGTTTTGCCCTAATTGGTAGCTCTCTAATTTTCCCACTGGAGTTTTCTCACAGCCTTTGTACCTCAATGTGCTGCTGTAGAACTGCTGGTTTAAATCCATCTTGGTGTACTGCTACAATTCCTCTGATCCACCATTTTCCCTGTCTCCCTCTATGTTAGACTTTTGCTTTCTCAGCTGACTGCTTGCTAGCTGTATGACTTTATAAAACTGATGTAAACCATTAGTTAATATTACCTAATTTGTAGAAAGTTTGTTTCTATTGGAATTTGTATAGATAATCATGTTTTATTGTTCTTATCTTAAAGAAAGTTATATACCTTTGAGTTCTCAATATGAATAAATAAACAATTTTGTTCCTGATTGTGTCCTCCTTAGATACATCTGTTAGATGGTAATAATTAGTGGGTCTCATACTAAATGTTGACCTCATATAAATACACAATGTCAAAATGCATACATAGTCTTCTAGTTTTTCTGATTTTATTTAATTGAAAAATATAAAGTCAAAAGCTGGGCTCTTTTGAAGCATTGGAAACTCAATGTGTGTCCATTTTCTGTAGAGTACATGTTTCAAGGAAAAAAGGCAGAAAAATAGATTTTCAAAAAAAATACTGTGGGCTTAACTGAGATAAATTAATTCATTTATGAATGAGTCTTTTCATTTATTCGTTTATTTTGTCTTATCATCATTGTTACAACCAAAAGTAAACTATTTTTTTTAACTCCAAAGCCAACAATCTTTATTAAATATTTTAATAGTGCTACTGCCTTTCTCAGTGAAATATTGGAAACCTTTGTAGACTCCTCTTTTTCATATCAGTGCTTCTGATCAGTCAATTATTTTATCCCCTCTCCTTTGTCTTCATTCAGGCTTTTAAGAGTTCTTACCTAAAGCTTTTCAGTGCTTTTCAGGTTTATGTTTATCTATACTTTGCCTAACTATCCCACTTCAGCATTGTTGCTACCTAAACTATGGTCATCACCATAGTGATTTTCATTTTTCTGATCAAAATTCTTTAGTGGTATCACATTATGCAAAATCCCCAAAGCCCAGATTTCTAAAGGTATTCTATAAATCTCTTTACTATCTGATCTTTATCTATTTTTAGTGCTATGTCTAAAGTTTCATCAACACCTGAGGGCATACTTATTCAAATATCTAGAAAACATCAGTATCTTTCTGTACTTCAGGGGAAGTATTTCTGTGTTCTCTGCCTTAGGCTATTAAGTATGAAAAATTTAGGAATTGGATCCATAAATTGTTATAAACTTTGACCAGGTCATATCAAAATTGACACTTAAAATGGTTTTTGTTGACATTAGTAATAGAAAATAAGAACTCAAGAGGAACACATTTATTGATTTATAATGACTATTCACACATTATTAAGTTAAAAATATGTAATAATTAGTGGATTTAGTACACATAAGTTATAGAATTTCAATATCTTGAATCTTATTACAGATGCTGAAATAATATTCCTTGGATGTGTCTTTCTGACCATGTAATTCATAGTAGAATCTTAGGTTATTCTTTCTCAGTTTATACTGTTCTTTCCTTTGTGTACTGCATATAGTGATTTGTAATTATTTATTTGCCTCTTGCACATCCCTTTGACTAGATCATAAATTATAGGATAACTAGGCTTATGGTCAGAACTGGGCATCTGAAACGCCTGACATAATATAAATGTAATTAAATGAAGAAATGAGGAACAAAAATATACTTGTATGTATCATTTTTTTAAAATCATGGTATAGTGAAAGAGGACTATCAGTATAGGGAGCAAGGTTTTCTAGCTCTTTCTTCATTATAGATTTATTCTTTTTTCCTTAAATAGTTTTTTTAGTTGTCAGTGGGTCTTTGTTGTTATTTATTCATGTGTGGTGCTAAGAATTGAATCTAGTGCTTCACACATGCTCCGCAAACTCTCTGTCAGTGAGCTACAACTCCAGCCCCTATAGATTTATTCTTTATGTGCCACTTCTTTGATTTGTATAGTGAGAAATGAGAGAAAGTAATGAGAAAATGGTAGTGAGTGATGCATCAATAGTCCTTCAAACGTTTTCTTTTTTGTGATAGTGAAGAATGAAGTCAGGAACTTGCCCATTGCTAGTTAAGTACTCTACCACTGAGTTACAACCCTGTCCCTTTTTATTTCAAGAAGGGTCTCACTAAGTTGCCCAGGTTAACCTTGAATTTGCTGTCCTCCTGTCTCAGCATACTGAATATCTGGGATTATAGGCATGTGCTACCATGTCTGACTTTCAAACATTTTCTTATAGCATGTTATTAAAGTTAGGGTTGCATTTTAGACAATGATAACTAAACATTATGTATTGATATTTTAAATTATTTTTAATTTAAGTGGTATATGATCAGCATTGTCCACATTTACAATCGATGGAGGAACAGTGAAATCCGGTGTTATGTTAATGGACAGCTGGTATCTTATGGTGATATGGCTTGGCATGTGAACACAAATGATGTAAGTTTTTTTCTTTTTAATCTGTGTTTTAATATATTTGAGAGTATGGTCTGTCAGTATTACAAGTATTAAATAAAATAGTCTTATAGAGGTTTACTTTGAAAGTTTATTATTTTTATTTAGTCAATCTTTTAAGTCTTAAATATAGTATATTTAAATTGCAAAAAGATATGAATTTTTAAAAGAAACATTACTTGGACATGTTTTTCAGTATTTTAGATCAAGAAACATTTAGTATTTTATTCTTTCCAGCACTATAAAAATGTGTCTTACCACTTTGAGATATAGAAGGAAGACTTTAAATAAAATAGATAACTTATAGTCACTATTATATATTTTCTCCCTAAATGTTATGAAGAAAAATAAAGTGGGGAATAGCTATGAAAGAGAGTGTAGATAATGGAGAAGCCAGAGTGTCCATGATGATTTTATTGAGAAGAGTTGAATAGCCATGTGGATATTTGGGTACTTATAGTGCAGTGGGAAGAATAAGTACAAAGGCTTTAGAGCAGAATTGGAAAGTTCAAAGAACAATAACAATTTGTATATAGCAGAGGGAGAAAGGGACAGAGTGGTGATAAGAAGTTAGGTAGATGCAAGGGGGTCAAACCATGTAGGATCTCATAAGCAAACATAAGACCTGGGCTTTCCCATCTTACCCATGGTAAAAATATATGGAAGGTTTTCAGCGAAGAAGTAATGACTGCTTGTATTTTAAAAACATCAATCTGGTCGCAATATTGAGAACACCTTGAAGGGAAATGACTATAAAAGAAAGAAGATCATTTAGATGACTTATTACAATAATAGCAAAGAGAAGATAGTTTCATCAAGCGTGTTAGCCCTGGAAGAGATAACACAGTTGGATTCTAGATAAGAGATGTAGAGTTGAAATCTCAAGTGTGTCTACTCTTTTTCTACTTTGTGCCTCTCCTTGTTTTTCTGGCCTGTTACATCCAAAGTAATAATATGATTTAATGCCCAGAGCACCTTCAAGGCCAATAATATGCAATACTTTCAACATCTCTGATTTTATAATGACTTGCCTTTTATTTTTAGCACAGTTCACTTGTCAATTTTATCTGCATCTCTTTTACCTTTAATCTTATGTGGGGCAGGAGTTATATTCTCTTGTAGTCTCTAAAATAGCACTGTATGCATTATCCATAGTTTGTCTGATAGAAGTGTGGGGAGGTAGCCAGATCTGACCTTCAGACTGTTTTTGTATGATTGAAAGCCAAGAATCATGGTTTTCACATTAAAAAAAATTTTTTTTAGAAGACAGGAACAAACAAAAAAGAATATGCAACAGAATGTACAAGTGGCTTGCAAAACTTACAACATTCATTGTCCTAACTGTGCCTTTAGAGGAAAACGTTCTTTTTCTTCCCTATAAACTCATAGTTGAGGCATAGTCAATGAATATTTAAAGAGAATAATTAGGAAACACAGATTAAATTCTCATTCCTATTTATTCTCTGGTGTAGAGGAAAGTTTTTTTAATTATTGAGTGAAAGAAAACTCCAATGGTATTGTTGAATGACATTAGCTAATAGGATAGTATTAAAAAAAGATTTAGGTTTTTGAATTATTTTTGATAGCGCTTCAGAATATGGAGAAGCCTGAGTAGTAGCACATGTTTACATACTTTAGTCACATCTTTTAATTATAGCTTTCATATTTAATGAGGCATTCTTATCTTTGTACTCAATTCATAATTTCGAATTTTATTGAGGCACCAGAGAGATTCCATGTATGATTGTGTGTGTTTGTGTGTGTGTGTGTATACACACACTTATATAAAGTGATAGATATCATCGTGTTTATTAAAATTAATGTATGGAGTATCCTGTGATAGAATGAAACTGAGCAGTGACTTCTTTCACTGGTCTGGATAGTTAAAGAGTTTTAAAGTATAGGTGGGAAGGGTCTTCTTAAGCATGGCTCCTTAGTTGCTAAAGCCTCTAGATGTAGAGCACTGTACCCTCTGCTTTAGGCAGCAGATTTAAAGGATCATTTTTTATTTGATTCTGTGTACTGCCCACTCAGGAGAATGACTGATTATTTTTGTGCCATTTTCATAGTGTATAAAAATAGAGGAATGTATCCATAATGGAAAAGTGAAGTCAAATTCAAATATAAATCATTTGATAGACTTTTGTTTTCTCTAAAAATCTTTATTGGCTTTTATTATTTAAATGTTCCATAAAATCTTCATTGATGCTTTCTTCTATTATTGTGATATTTTAAGATATTTGTGGTGATGAAGACAGGTCTCCTTAAATATTCTGTCCTTACAAAATAATAACTTTTTTTTGTGACTTTTAAAAAACAGAGCTATGACAAGTGCTTTCTGGGATCTTCAGAAACTGCTGATGCAAATAGGGTATTCTGTGGTCAACTTGGTGCCGTGTATGTGTTCAGTGAAGCACTCAACCCAGCACAAATATTTGCAATTCATCAATTAGGACCTGGATACAAGGTAGGAATGACTATCTTATTATAAGTTCTGTGTAAAATTTAGTTGTAAAAATGTGGCCTAAGAAAATATAATATTCAGTGAATATAGGTAAGAGTCATCTTTATTTTTTGAAACTCAAGTTAGCGGTTGCAATATTTCTTTTTATTTAAAGGGCACTTTTTTATTTTCCCTTCATGAATTTTTTTACTTTTCATAATTTTGTAATGTTACAGGCATGCCTTTTGTTATCAGTTCTGAAAAATAAATTTTATAAAACTATTTTACTTAATAATATTTGAAATATAAATTTTGAAATATTTGTACTGTATAAATGGACATTTGAAATGACTTGTTATATTAGCAGTAACTTGAAAAAGTAGTTATAGATTTAGAAGGAAAATATTATGAAATGTTGTGTATTTAACACTATTCCATTTTAGTGTCTTCTGTTGCCTGTTCTTTGCAATATGTGAGGAAGTTCATAATGTATATGAGTGTCCTAATTTTATAATGCTAATTATTTATGATGATTCATCATGTTCCTATTTTTAAAATTTAGCTTTCAAAATGAAAGGTTTTAGGCAAGATAGAACATTCACATATATGAATTAATTTTTAATGTATAGCACACTTGGCTAGGGAATTATGTGTGGATTTTATTTAAATCACATTGGGAATTATGACATCCCTAACTATTTGGAGCTGAGAGAGAATTATACATTATAGTGTTTATAATTTTTAAGGAGTACATGTTCTGTGCTGAAGTACTGTCATATTTTTAAACTTAGGATTTAAATAATTAATGAGAAGATTGTGTTATAGGAGAGGAGTACTAAACAATAAAATATTCCTTATCTTGCCTTTGTATTTCTGACTTGATATTTCTGTTTCATCATTATGCTGTTTGATACGTAAGCAACAATATGAAATTATTACCCTTATTAAAAGTTCTCTCTGTTTCTAGTGATTTTAGTAATCAAAATAGTCACAGTTGTCCTGTTATTTTTATGTCAAAAGTAATATTACCACACCACCCCTACAAATAAGTTTGTCGTAGTCTGACTGTTCTTTCCTACATTGGTCCTTTTGTTTTGTTTGAATCCTTGTCCTGCTATGTGTTGACTATGCATGAGAATCAGTTCATAATTTTGGTTAATATGCAACTAGCCTTCCTTTCCTGTTTCTTTGCCTTGTCCACGAAATATTTAGAGGAGCTTTTTTCAAGCATTAATAGGATTATATTAAATAGAGTGACAAATAATGAGACATAAATAATGGTAAAAAGTCAGGACATATAGATATATAAACTGTAAATCCAATATTATTATTGTGGTGAAATTTCAGAGTTAATTGGATCTTCCTGGCAGAAAGAAAGGAAAAGAATGAAATATAAGCAGTTATATAAATCTTCTGTTCAGAAAGGAGCAAACATTGTCTTGAACAGCTTTGCAAACTTAGTGATTTGTCATATGGCTCTTTCTTGTCATACTGTTTTGTAATAGTGAAAATAAACAATTGTCCCATGTCACTTTGTTTTACCCAGAGGTACTTAAGTGATACAGTCTGTCCCTAGTATGTTAACAGAGATAGAATACCTATAATAGAATACCTGTATATCAAAGTTAGAAATTTTAAAAGAAAATATGTCTAATTATGGGCATTACCCAGAAAAGTATTTTAAATTTTGAAAGTCTCCAGCCTACTGAGCCCCTTGTTAATGAAGTTTGACTGTAGGTACAAATTCGTCTTCTCAATTTGAAATGACAGAAGCATACTTGCTACTGTGATATGTTGAATCTAAAACTATTAATAATAGAAGTTTTTCCTTGAAATCCAAAGAATGAAAAAAAGGAGAAAAGGATTCAGATGACAGAAATAAAGCTGAATGGTTCACATATTGTAGTCTCAAGTTTCTTGGTCAAGAAAATTGAAGGGGTGGAGTCACTCCTCTGAGTGAGAGTAGGGATCTGCAGCTGGAATTCAAAAGTATGTAGGGTATAGTAATTAGATGTCTTTTTGATTTGAATAATGCTTAAATTATTTAGTGTTATGTAGTAACAATATTCATATTGCCTCAAGCTATATGGAATTTTCTGTAGTTTTGGAGGTCAGATAGAATTCTTTATGATTCTGAGCTTAATGTAGATAGAATGTCAACACGTGGCCCCTGAAGTAAATGAATTAATTCTCCCCCCAAGTAATGTCATCAAGTTAGCACTGTGTAGGCTGTCCTTAGTGACTTTGACCTATTGGTTACTGTACAAACTAGACAGTTTTCCCGCTGTGTAAATACCTGCTTTTAAGTAGTATAGTTAGTGAATTTTCTGTACTTGATTATTTTCTGTAAACAGTTAATAAATGCTAATAAATTCATCACTTTATCAATTAATTGAACATTTAAGTTTGGAATTAATTTTTAAAATACAGAGAATCTCACTGTAACTTTGTCTAGTAAATAAAATGTACTTTTTTATTGTAGAGCTTTGCTTGATTGGAGTTATAGAATGTATACAAGCTCATGAAGACTTATAATATGGTGTCCTTTGATCTCAGGTTTCAAAATATATTCTAACAAAATTTTTATATTTTGGGACATTTCATAATTGTCATGTGACCTCCTGTTATAATAATTAGTGCCCATTACTAGACATCAGTATTTAGATTTGTGTTCTCTTTTGCATTTAATATTTAAATTATGATAATATAATGGTTTTCATCTGTTTATTATGATAAAGTGCTATTAAAATAAAAAGTAAAAAGTGACCTGCAAAATAAAAAATCACTTTAAAGGGTGGATGGGTGACCTCCTATCAAATGGGTGGGTCTTCCTATTAATAACTAACTGGAAACTCTGGACATAATACAGAAAACATCCACTTATTTACTCTGAGGACTTTATAAAGTAGGCAGATTTTAGAAAGGAGACAAACTTGGAATAGGTGGTAAACATGGACTGAGTTTTGCAAGTTTTATTTTAACAGAAAAAGTTCTCTGTGTGGAAACTTAGAGAGTAAGAAGCATTGGGGCAACCCCGCACTAAATGGAGATTGACTGGTAACCTCAGAAAAGAGGCAGCCAGAAGAGGATCTGAATTATAAACTTAAAAACATTCAGTCCATATCTCTGGCTGAGCCCTGGAACCATTTATAAGCATGACAGCCTGGCAAGAGATTGTAAATAGATTTAAAAACTAGAGTTTTGAAACACCACATGTGGTAGGTATGGCATTTTATAATTGTATCCAATTAAATGAGTGATCCCCTTAAAACAAATACATCAATGCTTTTCAGAACAAAATAGTTTGTACAAAGTGATAGTTACAGGATTCAGCATATAATCTAAAAATCTCTGGAATGAGTATTCTAAAGAGTCAGAAAATGTGATTCATTCTCAGGAGTAAAGAAAATCAGCACATACCAACTCTTAGGTATTTATGTGGATATCACATAAAGTCTTTGTCATGACTAGTGAGGTAAAGGTGAATTTACTTGAAATGAATTAAAAGGTAGGAAATTATCAGCCATGAAATAAAATAAAATTGAAATTTTAGAATTCAAATATACCTGAGGTTAAACAAAGCCTCTGTATAAGCCTTTTAACAGAATTGATATAATAGAGAAATAAATGAATTTGAATATAGACTGATATAGAAACATCAGAACTAATATGGAAACATCAGAAGAGAGAGTTCAAGAAAGAAATGTAGATTAGAGAAAGAAATTTAGCATTGGCAAGATATATAGATGATGTAAAGCAATGAGACTGGAGTTCAGTAAATGAAGTGAGTTCAGAGACAGAAGATGACTGGGGAAGTGAGTCCTTGAGAAAGCTGCATTTGGAGGTTGAGTGATGGCATGCTCAGTGAGAAGGGGAGCAAGGGAATAGGAGGAAGAAAAACAGCAACAATAGGAGAATGTCATTTTAACTTGACCTCCTTTAAGGTAAATCTGTCTCCTTTATTCCACATTGAGGATACTGGTTTGTCGAGTATACAGATAATGGTAATACAGAAAGTATTTGCAAATAATTATACATATAACAGTCTCAGAATAATAATAATATCAACACAGTACTAGCCTATTATTATAATTACTGAAAACAGCTAATTTGTTTTTGCATGTGCTCTCTCCATTCACCCTTTTGCCATTTTTTATAGTTATGGTATGTTATGGGGTAAATTATGTTCTCCAAAGTTCACATGTTGAAGCCAATCCCCTGTAGCTAAGAATGTGACTGTATTTGGAGGCAGGATCTTTATTTTTATTTTATTTTATTTTATTTTTTTATTGGTTATTCAAAACATTACAAAGATTGCAGAATCACATCGGTTACACATCCACATTTTTACATAATGCCATAATAGTAACTGTTGTATTCTGCTACCTTTCCTATCCTCTACTATCCCCCCTCCCCTCCCCTCCCATCTTCTCTCTCTACCCCATCTACTGTAATTCATTTCTCTCCTTATTTTTTTTCCCATTCCCCTCACAACCTCTTATATGTAATTTTGTATAACAATGAGGGTCTCCTTCCATTTCCATGCAATTTCCCTTTTCTCTCCCTTTCCTTCCCACGTCATGACTATTTAATGTTAATCTTTTCCTCTTGCTCTTCCTCTCTGCTCTGTTCTTGGTTGCTCTCATTATATCAGAGAAGACATTTGGCATTTGTTTTTTAGGGATTGGCTAGCTTCACTTAGTATAATCTGCTCTAATGCCATCCATTTCCCTGTAAATTCCATGATTTTGTCATTTTTTAGTGCTGCGTAGTACTCCATGGTGTGTAAATGCCACATTTTTTTTATTCATTCATCTATTGAGGGGCATCGGGGTTGGTTCCACAGTCTAGCTATTGTGAATTGTGCTGCTATGAACATCGATGTGGCAGTATCCCTGTAGTACACTCTTTTAAGTTCTTCAGGGAATAGTCCGAGAAGGGCAATAGCTGGGTCAAATGGTGGTTCCATTCCCAGCTTTCCCAGGAATCTCCACACTGCTTTCCATATTGGCCGCACCAATTGGCAGTCCCACCAGCAATGTACAAGAGTACCCTTTTCCCCACATCCTCGCCAGCACTTGTTGTTGTTGGACTTCATAATGGCTGCCAATCTTACTGGAGTGAGATGGTATCTTAGGGTGGTTTTGATTTGCATTTCTCTGACTGCTAGAGATGGTGAGCATTTTTTTATATACTTGTTGATTGATTGTATGTCCTCCTCTGAGAAGTGTCTGTTCAGGTCTTTGGCCCATTTGTTGATTGGGTTATTTGTTTTCTTATTGTTTAATTTTTTGAGTTCTTTGTATACTCTGGATATTAGGGCTCTATCTGAAGTGTGAGGAGTAAATATTTGTTCCCATGATGTAGGCTCCCTGTTTACCTCTCTTATTGTTTCTCTTGCTGAGAAAAAACTTTTTAGTTTAAGTAAGTCCCATTTGTTGATTCTAGTTATTAACTCTTGTGCTATGGGTGTCCTATTATGGAATTTGGAGCCCGACCCCACAATATGTGGATCAGAGCCAACCTTTTCTTCTATCAGACGCATAGTCTCTGATTTGATATCAAGGTCCTTGATCCATTTTGAGTTAACTTTTGTGCATGGCGAGAGAAGGGGATTCAATTTCATTTTGTTGCATATGGATTTCCAGTTTTCCCAGCACCATTTGTTGAAGATGCTATCCTTCCTCCGTTGCATGCTTTTAGCCCCTTTATCGAATATAAGATAGTTGTAATTTTATGGATTGGTCTCTTGTGTCCTCTATTCTATACCATTGGTCCACCCGCCTGTTTTGGTACCAGTACCATGCTGTTTTTGTTACTATTGCTTTGTAGTACAGTTTGAACTCTGGTATCACTATACCTCCTGATTCACACTTCCTGCTTAGAATTGCTTTTGCTATTCTGGGTCTTTTGTTTTTCCATATGAATTTCATGATTGCTTTATCTATTTCTACAAGAAATGCCGTTGGGATTTTGATTAGCATTGCATTGAACCTGTAGAGAACTTTGGGTAATATCGCCATTTTGATGATGTTAGTTCTGCCTATCCATGAACAGGGTATATTTTTTGTCATCTTCTAAGATCTTCTTTTATTTCTCTCTTTAGGGTTCTGTAGTTTTCATTGTGTAAATCTTTCACCTCTTTTGTTAGGTTGATTCTCAAGTATTTTATTTTTTTTGAGGATATTGTGAATGGAGTGGTTTTCCTTATTTCCAGTTCAGAAGTTTTGTCGCTGATATACAGAAATGCCTTTGATTTATGTGTGTTGATCTTATATCCTGTCACTTTGCTGAATTCATTTATTAGCTTTAATAGTTTTTTTGTAGACCCTTTTGGGTCTGCTAGGTATAGAATCATATCATCTGCAAATAGTGATAGTTTAAGTTCTTCTTTTCCTATTTTTATGCCTTTAATTTCTTTCATCTGTCTAATTGCTCTGGCCAGTATTTCGAGAACTATATTGAATAGAAGTGGTGAGAGAGGGCATCCCTATCTTGTTCCAGATTTTAGAGGGAATGCCTTCAGTTTTTTTTTCCATTTAGAATGATGCTAGCCTGAGGCTTAGCATAGATAGCTTTTACAATGTTGAGGTAAGTTCCTGTTATCCCTAGTTTTTCTAATGTTTTGAACATAAAGGGATGCTGTACTTTGTCGAATGCTTTTTCTGCATCTATCGAGATGATCATATGGTTCTTATCTTTAAGTCTATTGATATGGTGAATTACATTTATTGATTTCCGTATATTGAACCAGCCTTGCATCCCAGGGATGAATCCTACTTGATCATTGTGCACGATCTTTTTGATATGTTTTTGTATCCGATTTGCCAGAATTTTATTGAGGATTTTTGCATCTAAATTCATTAGGGATATTGGTCTGCAGTTTTCTTTCTTTGAGGTGTCTTTCTCTGGTTTTGGAATCAGGGTGATATTGGCCTCATAGAATGAATTTGGAAGTTCTTCCTCTTTTTCTATCTCCTGAAATAGATTGTGGAGTATTGGTATTAGTTCTTCTTTAAAGTTCTTGTAAAACTCTGGAGGCAGGATCTTTAAAGGGGTAAGTAAGGTTAAGTGAGATTATGAAGATGAGTCCTAATCCACTCTAAATTGTGCTGAATGAGAAGAGGAAATTAAGTCATAGTCAGGCACAGAAGACACAGGGAGGAGAAGACTGGTAGGCCATCTGCAAGACAAGGAGAGATATTTAGAAGAAACTAGTCCTGCTGACTGTGAGAGAATCTCAGACTTACAGACTCCAGTACTGTGAGGAAATAAATGTGCGTTTTCATGCCATTCAGACTTGGGTACTTTGTGGCATCCCCAGCATATTATATTTCACCAGGAGCACACATAGCTATTAACCACGCTCTCCTCTCTTAATGTATTCATAGGTTATATAAGTACATATATGTTTAAGATCTATCATATTCCCTTTATTGTTATGAACTTTCTGAAGTTCATTCTGTAATAGATTTCTCAGAGAAGACTCATGGGGATAATATTCTTCAATACTAGTATATAAGGGTTCTTTATACTTGAAAGGCATTTACTTGGGTATAAAATCAGCCTTTTCCCCCCCTATCGATTGCTTAAGTATATTACTGATTCTTTTTTCTGACATGAGGTATTGGTATTGAAAAATGTGATGGCAATCTAATGCTCTCTATTATACGGTACTTACTCTTTTTATATGTTTGTAGGATTTATTTTCTTTGTAGTAATTTTGGTAGATAAGTCTTGGTCTTCATTATTCTGAGTTAATTTATCAGATATGTGATGTGCATTTTTATATGTAATTTTGCATCCATTTATATTTCAAGAATTTTTTTTAACATGGGTTAGTATTTGTTCTATCTCCCTGTTTTAGTTTTTTTTCTTTAGAGACTTAACTGTACGTGTTTGATCTACTTTGCTTATTTTAATACTTGTCACTTTTTAAAATGTCTTTGTCTCATTTCTTTCATTTCAAAATATAAAACTAGGGCTGGGATTGTGGCTCAGCAGTAGAGCGCTAGCCTAGCATGTGCGAAGCCCAGAGTTTGATCCTCAGCACCACATAAAAATAAAATAAAGATATTATGTCCAAGCACAACTAAAAAATATTTAAAAAATACATAACACTGAACATTTACAGATAAGTTATAAGCAGAAGATCAAACATCCACCACCCAACCATTCAAAATTTAGTGTTGAAAGTATGTCCCTATTGTCCCTAAATGCTCTGTTCCTATGGACAAGAATATTCTTTTCAAAAATTATTATCCCACATATTGTCAGGAGGTTAATATAGATACCTTAATACATATAATGTCCTTTATAGGAAAAAGATCCAATTTATTACATTTATGTTATAACTTATCTTTAGTTTGCTGTATAGAAGTTTATTTTTCCTTCATTTTCTACATGGGTACACAGCCAAGGCAAGTTGTGGCATACTTTTTTTTATTACCCCCCATAGTTCTTCACCCTTCTTCAGCTCTAGCTCTCTGCATTGGGCCAGGCTGTCAGACTGATACTCTCCACATTCATCTGCTGCTCTAGTCTTTTTTATCTTCTGCTGGCCAGTCCTCTTAACCAGATACTGCCCCCTCTCCAAGACTCTGACACCCCATGTCAGCTAACTCCTCTAGACAGTTGTGGTCTTGAGTCTGCTAGTGGTCTTGCCATTCATTGCTTGGTTCCCTTTCTGCTGGATGTAATTCTCACCTTCCACAGGATATAACTACCTATGCCAGCAAGCCCTCCTAGAGCATGCCCTCCCTCCTCAGCCTCCTTAGACTCCAACATAACCAAGTGCACTCCAAATGAACTTTTTCCAAATCCTACTCTAGATCAAGATTCCTCCACTGAGTGTCCCCTTGAGGAAATTCCCTTCTCACTTGATCAGGCTTGTACTGTACCCCTATATAAGGAGCATCCTCCATTCCTTTTATATACTTAAAAACTCTATGCCAGATCACAACCTACTTCCCTCATCCTTGTCTTATCAGATGGATGTCTTGTCATTGTTTGGAATTCTGACATCCTAAACTAGGTAAGTTTTCTAGGAATGCTGGATGCCTTTCTATATGCTTATGCTGTGACATGTGTAGCAAATTACCCTATCTCTGACCATTTCCTCACACCACTTTGATTTTTCTTAATATCTGATTCATCTTTTGACACCCCAGGCTAAAGAGGTCTTTCTTTGTGGATGCCCTTGGCATAGGCCTTATCTGCCTTTCTTGTTTGATTTAGACTGCTTTCCATGCCTGGCCACCTTGTGGTGGAACCTTCCCCACATTTCTGAGTTTTTATATCATGTGGCTCTTCTGTGTGGATACAGTCTTCACTACTGGGCTGCTGCAACTTCTTCCCACTAGCCCCATTTTTGGGTTCTTACTTTGTTAGTCCTACCAGGTACCGTTGTAAATGTTTGGAAAGGGAAGAGGAATAGAGAGAGGAAAAGAACTTCATTTATTGTTTAAAAAATTTTTTACAGCTTTATAGAACTAGTCCACATATATAAAATTGACCCATTTAAAGTGGACAAATTCCCCAAATAGCTGGATTTTAATAGAGACTATGTTGAATTTGTAGATTAATTTGTATTAATTATTATTGTTTTAACTATTACTATCTTAACAATGTGAAGTCTTTCAGTTCATATATGCAGATGTCTTTACTGGGTCTTCATAATCTTTTATAGATGCTTTGTAGTTTTGATTATACAAGTCTTAGGCTGCTTTAGTTAAATTTATTCCTTAGTATCATCATATTTTTGGTGCTGGTATAAATGAAATTTTAAAGAAGTTTTCACGTTCAGAGTTTTCTTTGCTATGATATAGAAATGCAGTTGATTTTAAAATTTTTTTAATTTAAATTATTTTTATGGTATTGTGGAATGGATACAGTGGTGTTCTACCACTAAAGCTAAATCCCCAGCCCTTTTTATTTTTTCAGTTTTGAGACAGGATCTCACTAAATTTTTTGCTCAGGCTGATTACAAACCTGCAATCTTCCTGCCTCAGGCTCCCAAGTAGCTGGATTTCAAATTTGTTTCACTGTGACCAGCTATTTTTATTTTTTAACTTTTTACTTTTTAAATCTTTTTATTTTATTTATTTTTATGTGGTACCGAGGATCGAACCCAGTGCCTCACACATGCAAGGCAAGAGCTTTACCACTGAGCCACAAACCCAGCCCTATTTTTTAACTTTTTAAAAACATCCTTTTAAAATTGATACATGAAAATATAAAAAGTACACATTTTAATGGGAATCCCTGTAATTTTGATACATATATATATATTACAAAATATTTAAATCAGGGTAAACATATTTATCTCCTTGAAAATTTATTATTTCCTTATTCTAAAAACTTTCCAAATTTTTTCTTCTAGCTTTTTGAAATTTACAGTACATTATTGTTATCAATCATTCACCATACTGTGCAATAGCACACCCAAGCTTCTTGGTCATAACTAACAATGTTCATCAATCTTTGATTTATTTTAATTTGTTCCACTCAGTTATATATGATAGCAGAATGCTCTTCTATTCCTTGTACATAAACGGAACATAATTTTTCACTTCTCTGGTTATACATAACATTTGTGCAATCATACATGTACCTAGGGTAATGATGTCTGTCTCATTGTACCATTTTTCCTACCCCATACCCCTCCTTTCCCTCCCCTTTGCCCAATCCAAAGTTTCTCCACTCATCCCATGCCAACCCCCTATCCCCTATTATGGATTATCGTCCACTTAACAGACAAAACATTCGTCCTTTGGTTTTTTAGGAATGGCTTACTTCACTTAGCATAATATTCTCCAACTCCATCTATTTACTGGCAAATGCCATAATTTTATTCTCTGTTATTGCTGACTAATATTCCATTGTGTATATACTACCACAATTTCTTTATCCATTCATCTGGGGATAATTCATCTGGGCATCTGGGATGGTTCCACAGTTTGTCTATTGTGAATTGTGTTGCTATAGACATTGATGTGGCTGTGTCACTGTAGCATGCTGTTTTGAAGTCCTTTGGGGGTAGACCAAAGAATGAGATAGCTGGGTCAAATGGTGGTTCCATTTCAAGTTTTAAGTGCAAGAAATAAGATCAAGAATTAATAAATTGGATGGATTCAAACTAAAAAGCTTCTTAGCAAAAGAAACAATCAATGAGATGAAGAGAAAGCCTCTAGAATGGGAGCAAATTTTTGCCACACACACATCAGATAGAGCATTAATCTTTGGGATATATAAAGAACTCAAAAAACTTAACACCAAAAAAAAAAAAAGAACCCAATCAATATATAGGCTAAGGAACTGAACAGACACTTCTCAGAAGAAGATATATATTCAATCAATAAATATATGAAAAATATTCAACATCTCTAGTCATTAGAGAAATGAAAATCAAAACTTCTCTTAAAGATTTCATCTCACTTCACTAAGAATGGGAGTTATCAAGAATAACTTGATAAGTGTGGGTAAGGATATGGGGGAAAAAGTTCACTAGTGTATTGCTGGTGGGACTGCAAATTGGTGTAACCAGTCTGGAAAGCAGTCTGGAGAATCCTTAAGAAACTTGGAGTGTAATTTTATTTTTAAGGAATATTTTCATTTACTTATATGATTTTAATTTTTAAAGTTTGTTGAGAATTGTTTTATGCTAGTTGTTCCATATGCTCTTGAAAAGAATGTGTATTGTGTGCTTGTTGCATAAAATGTTCTATAGTAAGGTGTTAGGCAGCATTACATACTATTCCTGTATGTGTAATTAGTACAAAATATATCTGTATTCTTCTTTTTAAATAATTGGAATTGCTTCACCGAAATTGAATTTCCAAACCATACAATTCACTTATGTAAATGCATAAGCCACTTATTTTTGGTAAAGATATAAGTTGTGCAAACATAGCTGCATTATAATTTTACAACTTTTTAATCACTTCAGAAAGATCCTTCATGTGTATTTGCAATCTCTCCTCATTTTATCCCTCTCCTATTCATGCTATTTTATGTAATAATTATTCTAAATGAGATAGTACAATGAATATTGAGATTTACCTACAAATGTGGTTATCATATCTTTACATATAATTTTAAAACTTAGAAATACCCTAATATACCTTAGTGGATTTTATGGTTTGGAAAAATGAAAATGATGGGAAACATTTTACATTTATTTGATGGATTGTATGTTTATAGTCTTCAAATTTCAATATAAATTTTTTAAACATACAAACATAAACTCTACAAACCAAAAGAGGGTATTATGGCCATTGTATCATGGACTCAAACAAATTAATATCACTTTGTTTCTTAGTGAGAATAAGTTTTATTAGACATTTGATATTTCCCTTAGAGGATCTGAAAGCTTAAAGAGACTATAATAAAATTTGTAATTCCAGTATAAGCAGTCTGAACAAAATGAAAACAAACATATCTTTTGAGATAATGGAAGGTACAAACATTTCAGCTTTCATAGAAACAAGTTATATAGAAAGTATCTAATTATAATGTTTTCATTTCATTTTGCAGTTTGTTTGTTTGTTTGTTTGATTGTTTATTTATTGGTATCCGGGATTGAACTCAGGGGCACTCAACCCCTGAGCCACATCCCCAGCCCTATTTGTATTTTATTTAGAAACAGGGTCTCACTGAGTTGCTTTGTGCCTCATCCTTGCTGAAGCTGGCTTTGAACTTGGAATCTTCCTGTCTCAGCCTCCCTAGCCAGTAGGATTCAGGTGTGTGTTACTGCACCTTGCCCCTTTTGTAGTATTTTATTTAAACAACTATTTTTCGAAAGCAGGTGTGCTGTGTTCTTAAAAACTACTTTCCCCATCAGAAAAAAGAAAAAAAACAGTGTGTATGTGGGTCAAATACTTAAGACAAATTGTTTTTAAAAGATAGTAATAGGAGACAACGAACAATGATATCTGTAGCATTTTATAGGAGTAATATCTGCAGATAGAAAGTAAAATATTTTTCAATTAAATTTATTGAATTTAAAAATATAGACATCAATATTAATAGAGGACATTCAATTATTTGACTGAAAATATTTTATTATTTGGAAGAGTGGAGAAAAGAACATTTTTAATTTTTATTTTCATAATTAATGGTTGCTCTTTTTATCAAATCAACCAATTATTTTTAATTTTGTCAGAAAAGAGAAAGAGCCCAGCCTCTGAACAAATTAAAAAAAAATTATTTCAATAGACAAAGACTAAAAAGCAGGAGATGAAATAGAATAGTATATTTTAATCTTAAGAGTTAGGATTAGGAAATTTTATTCTAAACTTTCAATTTTCCCTCAATAAGGAAAAGTAGTTTAAAAATGGCTGGAGAAAAAAAACAAAATGATTCTATTAGGATGAGTTTTCTCATGCATTTTTATCATTCTGAGGGCATTTATTAGAGCATGCCTATGTATAGAAGACTATCACAGCCATTATAAAAGACTATAAATTATCTTTAGGGAGCTTATACTCATAAAAAGGAGAAAGTCTTAGGGAAAACCTAAGACAAAGTTGATTGTACTTTGATTCCTGATATAATCGTTGAAGATTAAGTCCTATGAGATTGTGGAGAAGGATTGTCATTGTAGGAACTAGGAAATGTTTCATAGAAAACATAGCTTTTAGCTATTAAGTTTGTTTTGGAAGTCTTCCAGATTAATTGATTTTTTTTTATTCCTCCATTAGGTAAGATTCTGATTCTCTCAATTACCTCTCGAATTCATACAGCTGATAATGTTGTTTGTTTTATTATTATTGATTCATTGGTACCCTTTAATTGGTCTCTCTTTTTTTCCCTATGAAGATGATAACTATAATTTGCAAAAAACAAAAGTTCTTAAACTTGGTATCCAATTACACATTTTCTTTTTTAACTTTTCTTTTTCTTTTTTTGTGGTACTAGGCATTGAACCAAGGGATGCTTTACCACCCAATTATGTCCTCAGTCCTCTACATTTATTTATTTTTGGGACAGGGTTTCTCTGAGTTGTTGAGGCTGGTCTCAAACTTGCAATTCTCCTGCCTTAGCCTCCTGAATTGTTGGGATTGCAGGCATATGGGGCTCGTATGTTTTTATTTTACAAATACTCAGCTTGACTTCTGATTTTTGCTACAATGGAGTTTGGGGTACTGTCTGTGTCCCACCTCCACCATTATAAATAATTATAAAACTTGGAAAATGCATAAAACAGTCTCTTTTGAGACATTTGTCAAAATACATCTCAGGTCTGAGATCCCTGAGAGCAAGAAAACATTTAAGATGAGCCTCATATACATTTTGGCTTTCTGCCTGGGTCCAGTATTTTTATTGAGGTCCAAAGTGTTGTATATCTAGTACAGCAAGGTGGTTTTTCAGAGGAAGCTGAGGTGAGAATTCAAGCTACTGAAGCAGCAGGGTATGGTACAAAATTGAACTGTTGGGGTTGGATGTCTTTGTGAGGGTTTTTTGCTAAGGGACTGAACTTTCATAGGTGCAGTGTGAAACTTCATAAATCCTAGGAAAATGCTTGTATTACCAGTAGTAGAAGAGAAATTCCAGTAGCTGCACAGTTATTGGGGACCACTGGTAGTAGTAGGTTTGTGTTCACATCCACAATGCTCTGTAATTATTGAAAAATAAATGGAGTAACCAGACAGAAACTGCAAGATTTTCCTTCATTCTATATGTAATTTGCTCACAGTTTTCTAATTAAATCATCTTTATAAATTATATCTTTTATCTTAATATAATATTGTTTGATTTTGCAATTTAATTTTTATAATTTCCAAATTACTAACATACCTATTCTTGCATGGAACTGCATGCATGTTCAAAAATCTTTGCTTAACTTAAAAAAAAATCTGTCTCATGGAATTTCTTTATATTGGCAAGTAATGACTGAATTTGATATGTCTTTGCTTAGTAATAGTGCCATTATGTTAAATTGTTTTTTTGGATATGAGTTTATATTAGTGATGTGTTTCTTTTGTTTAATATTTGCAATATTGCAGTAATTATAGGGTAAGTTCTTGGCACTTTTGCTAATCTGATATATACCATTATGTTAACTTCTTTAGATTTTTATTAATTTAATCATTTCCCACTATTTAATGAGGCTTTATCTCATTATATTTTAAAAGTGGAGCATCAAAATAATCAGAAACTTGGGTACATGCTTCAAAGGTAATTTTGTTTTTTATTTGAACATTTTAATTATACATAGTATTTGTGTTCCTTTTGACAAAATCATGCATAAAAGGAATTTGATTTCAATCCCCATTCCCCTCCACTTTGTTCTCCTGCTTACTGATCTCATTTTTACCCATTTACTTATTTATGTATGCATTTATTTTTTGGTGGTGCTGGGAATTGAACCCAGGGCCTTGTGTATGCAAGGCAAGCACTCTACCAACTGAGCTATATCCCCAGCCCTCTATTTATGTATTTTCGATTGGTACTTCATACATACACGTAAAGGGTATATTCCCTTTAGTACATTCATATGTATAGGTAACATGATTCATTAGATCCATTTTATAACATCAGATCTATTCCTTATTACTTTCCCTTCTTTCTTTCCTCCCTCTCATCCTCCTACTTCTACTCCACATCTTTATGCTATTCAATTCCCTCTTCCACTGCCTTCTTTACCTCATTTTGCTTGGGCTTCCACATATGAGAGAAAACATTTCACTCTTGTTTTCCTGAGTCTGGCTTACTTCACTTATTCTCCATTCCTATCTAGTTACTGGCAGATGCCATATTTAGGCTGAGTAAAATTTCATTATATTTATATATCACATTTTCTTGATTGCTTTATATATCACATTTTCTTGATTGCTTTATCTGTTGATTGGCATCTGGGCAGATTCCATTATTTGGCTATTGTGAATTGGGCCGCTATAAACATTGTAGTGGCTATAGAGCTATAATATGCTCGTTTTAGTTCTTATTGAAAAATACCCAGGAGTGGGAAAGCTGAATCACCTGATGGTTTCATTCCTAGTTTTTGGAGGAGTCTCCATGTGGCTTTCCAAAGTGGTTTTAGTCATTTGCAGTTCTACCAACAATGTGTGAGTGTACCTTTTTTCCCAAATCCTTGCTAGCATTTATTATTCTTTGTATTCTTGTTAATTGCCATTTTGACTAGAATAACCTGAAATCTTAATGTTGTTTTGATTTTTATTTCTGATTGTTAGAGATGTTAAACATTTTTTTCATGTATTTTTTGGCCATTTGTGTTTCTTTTTTGAAAAATTTCTGTTTAGTTCTTTTGCCCATTTATTGATTGGGCTGTTGTTGTTGTTGTTATTATTATTATTAATATTGGCATTCAGTTCTTTATATATTATGGATATTAATCCCCTGTCACAGGAATAGCTGAGAAAATTACTTCCTTATACCCTAAGTGTTCTTTTTACTCTCTCATTGTTTTCTTTTCTATGCAGAAGCTTTTTAATTTGATGGTATTCCACTTATTGATTCTTGGTTTTATTTCCTGAGCTTTAGGAGTGTTGTCAAAGTCGATGCCCACAAAATAGGTAATATTTTATTAGGTATAATTTTAGCATAGACCTGCCTTATCCTGATTTAGGTTTGTAATCCAGAATTCCTAGTGTAACCACAGCAAAACAATGGGAAAAGTAGTGGAGACCATATCCAGGAGTTCTGGAATTTGCAGACCCAGTATAACTCCTTTTAATATAATCTTAAGTCTTTTCTTAGTCTGTTGTATAAATTTCTATTGCTTTCCTAACTGGAGCATATGTTACTCTATTTCCAGTATTTTCACATGTTTTTTCTTAGTACAATATCATCTATGTAAGGAGAGCTATGATCAGTTTGATTTAACTCCAGTTTTGCCCTCGATTCATTTAACAATTGGCAGTTTCTTCTCTTCGTTTCTTACTTGACTTCATTATGTGTTGTTAATTTCCTATGTATTTTCCCCCTAAGTTCTTTAAATTAAATGAATTTATTTTCACAAATTAACTAATGTTCTACTCCTTTAAAATAATGTCTCTGATCAGTCTTGTACAATGGCGTAAAATATTTAAGTTTTAGCTTAAAATGATTGAGTTAGAAGCATAAATATTAAACCTTCTCAACATTCATGATGTTATAAATGAAATGTATGTTATAATGTTGTTTTATAATACCAAGGCAGCTAGTAAAGAAGACAGATCAGGCAGGATTTATTGGCAATATTACTACCTAATACGTAATTTCACTCATATTATTTTTTAGAAATTTTATTTTTTCCTCCATTTTCTATTATAATATACATTAGGGACAAACATTGAATCTTTAATGTGAAGAGATTTTATAGAATGGGAAAAAATCTGTTAACCTGCACCTCAGATAGAACATTAATCTTCAGGATATACAAAGAACTCAAAAAACTTAATACCAGGGAAGCATGGGAAGATTAGACGAACTCTAGATAGGGCAAAGGGGATGGAGGGGAATGGAGGGGGAGTGGGGTGTAAAAAAGGTGGTGGAATGAGATGGACATCATTACCCTTAGTACACGTATGAAGACATGAATGGTGTGAATATACTTTGTATGCAACTAGAGATATGAAAACTGTGTTCTATATGTGTAATATGAATTGTAGTGCATCCTGCTGTCATATATAACAAATTAGAATAAAAATAAAATTTAAAAAATGCCTAATGAAAAAGAAGTTCACTGGATTTAACAGAGGGGAATGAAGGGAAGGAGGAGGGATGAGAATAGGAAAGATAATAGAAAGAATTGGATATAACTTTTTATGAACATATGTGAATCAGTGTAACTCCATATAATGTATAATCACAAGAATGTGATCCTAATTAGAATAAGTTGTACTTCATGTATGTATAATATGTCAAAATATACTCTACTGTCAATACATCTGAAAAGAACAAATAAAAAAACAGAATTTTTATTTTAAATGAGGACATATTTTAAACCTGTTATCTATAGTTAAGGGACTGTGAATTGATGAGTTAAAAAAAAAGGAACTTTACTTTGAAGTGAAAAGTAAATTTTTACATTGCATTTGAGTGAAGAACAAAGGTCTGATTCCAATAGTACAGTTTCATTTATTATAATATTAAAATATCTAAGCATTTTTATGTGGAAAATATAAAAATTAACTTTCATAGCTAAATATATACAATTTTTTGGCCCATGTCTAATAATTTACAGTTTATATTCAGGTTTAAGTTTGAATGACTCACTAGAGTCATAATAAAACTTAAACTTTCATTGAAATGAAGTGAGTATAAGAAAATAAGTAGCACCACTATCTAATGCCAGACACATGGAAAGCCCAAAACAAATTGTTTATTATTGTAGTTTTTTTCTCTGCTCTAAAATTTCAGAATTTTACTATGTTACTTTTAAAGGAGTATTTACTTTTTTAAAAATTTTTTTTCAGAGTACTTTATGTAGTAGAAAACTGCCTGAGGTTAGTCTGACATATTTGATCTGCAGTGTTATAAAGTATTTGAATTAAATTTAAAAATTAGGTGATTATATGTAAAAATTCTGATTTCATATTTTCTCTTGAAAAATATGGGAGAACTGGCAATAATGTACAATGACTGACTTGAACAGGGGCCACTTTTAGATCCCTTTTGTCTCTGTTTTGAGTAGGTCCCCATCTAACCCACTTATGTGCATATTTGGTTATTTTCCACAAGAATGTGGGTTTTGAACATTTGGTTTAACCTCAGCATTAATATTAGAGTAAGGTAGTTTGGGTCATGTTAGTTAAATGATTTTCTTAATATCAAAAAGATAATTAGTGTCAGCATTTTAATTTAATAAATCAATAATTGTTTATTATTAATAGTTTTTTATCTGCTCTAAAATTTCAGAATTTTACTGTGTTACCTTTAAAGGATTATTTACTTAAATTTTTTTTTTCAGAGTACTTTCAAGTTTAAATCAGAGAGTGATATTCATTTGGCAGAACACCATAAACAGGTTTTATATGATGGAAAACTTGCAAGTAGTATTGCCTTTACATATAATGCTAAGGCTACTGATGCTCAGCTATGCCTGGAATCATCACCAAAGGAAAATGCATCAATTTTTGTGCATTCCCCACATGCTCTAATGCTCCAGGTGGGTGAATGGTAGCTTAGTTTTCATGTCCTTATCAGCATTGATGGTATCTTTATACATTAAACATTGCTTATCTATAAACCTACCATTTCTGTTTCTGTTTTCAGATTCTGTACTTTTTTCTTGTTTTTGACAAAATACTTTACCTTGATCTTGTCTCCTTACTTTGAAATCTGTTCTGTTATCTTGAATCTCTGTGTCCTATGAAATAATATCTGTTGATTACCTGAACGTATATTTGTTAGATATCAAAATATACTTTAAGAATGTATTACTCTCTAGCATAAAATTTACCTGAATGTCTTTAACTCCATTAGCAATAGCTGTTATTCTAAAATAACATTTGATTTTAACTTTATGTTTTCAGTGTAAATATCTCTCAACATAAGATTTCACATTTAAAAATGATTAGCAAAAGTATCTCAAATTTCTTACTTTATATGAGTATCAAAACTATATAATTGAGGGTTCTTAAAATGTCAAACTTTATTATTTAATTCTCTTTTAAAGAATGTTATTTGGAAGAAAGAAACAGTGATGAAAAGTATGCCATAGAAGTTTAATAAACATTTTTGTTTTTGAATGTAGGATGTGAAAGCAATAGTAACACATTCAATTCATAGTGCAATTCATTCAATTGGAGGGATTCAAGTCCTTTTTCCACTTTTTGCCCAACTGGATAATCGGCAGCTCAATGACAGTCAAGTGGAAACAACTGTCTGGTAAGTTTTCTGTGTACAGTTGCCGGTATGTTTTACACACTTAGATTTACATTGTATCCTCATTGCATTGTATACTCAGGTTTTGTCTTTGACATAGTAGTAAAAATTTGTTTAGAATTAAGGCAGATATCTATTTACACAATATAAAAATATATAACAGATTCTGATTACCATAAAGGAATATCTTCCTTGAGGGGAAAAAAATTCTTATTAGGTGTAGCATAATAATTATTAGTTATGATGAGGAAAATTCTCACCTCTAACCTCATCCATTGTACATGCTCAGAGTTTTCCTTCTCAGATTTTAGAAAATTGCTAAGACCAAGTTTATTCCTCAAAATACTATTTTATACTAAATTATAAGTTATTACATAATTTATATCTTAAAGAATGATGTTATTTTATAATGCTGTTATCATTACCTAAAATTAGTACATTGTTAATTGACATTAGATTTTCCTCAATTATCTTCATTTTTTTCTAGTATTTTATTCTTTTTAAAAATTTTTTATATATCTTCATTTTTGAGGACTCATATAGCTAGTGTCATATGTGTTTTTATATAAAAATGAGATATTTTAATGAGGTTGAGAATCTCTTATTTTTATGAAAAGTACCTTTTCCATCAAATTCTAATTTAATGTCATATGTTAGAATTTATGTATATATATGTGACATTAAATATCAATTATGACAGTGATTTTGACTATTTACAATATGCTTTTGGATTTTAAAGGACAAATTATATAGAAAACATTAAATATTAATCTAAAAGTAATTTAGGGATGCTTACTAGTATGTACACACACGTGCATGTGCGCGCACACACACAGACACACACATCCAATTTTTATGGATGGAATAAACGAATGAATGAAGCTATAGGAAAAATTCAAGATCCAAGAAATGAAATACATGAATTTCTTATATTAACTAATTTACCTGTTAATGACATTCTATTTTAGTTTTGCTAATAATATTGTTCCTCTATTGGGATGGTCTTTGTGTAAAGTATAATCTGAAATGTAAATGATTATAAATATGACCAGTGCATTTACGATATTCAGCTCCCATCTGTGGGTTGGTCATGTTTTGTTTTACCTCAAATAGTGTAAAGGCTGGCGTTTTGGAATTTAACAGCTTTGAATGAGAATCCTGAGGTTATGTCCTGCTGCAATACTACTTTGCTATGTGATCTTAAATAATTTCATTGGGAGGCAGATCAGTATAATGGAAAAATAAAACTTTAATTTATAGTTCTGGATTTATATTCAAAATATTTTGCTATTTTTAATGTAGGTGAACCAGGATACATTATGATCAATAACTCAAAAAAAGATAGTAAGTGCTATGAAGATAAATTAGAGAAAATTATTTGTAATTTATATATTATTTATGAATTAATATGAAATATATATTAATTTTTTAACCTGAGTTAGGTTTTGTTGCTTAGGGAAGAGACGGTTTAGAAAGATTATACAGTTTGAAATTTTATAAATAAGTTATCACAGGAATTTATTTTTTCATGAAGAACTATTATAAAATCTTAGTTCTGAAATCATATTCAAAAGGTAATCTAGTCTGTTCATCCAGGATCCATAGTTTTTTTTTTTTTTCACTACTCATCTTCAAAGCTCACTTTGGTATTTATATTATATTTTGATACTTATATTGAATTTATTTCATCAAGGAGATAGAAGACAGTGAAAGGAATAAGCATAGTGATTTTGTTAGATTTGTTTGCTTTCAGTTCCTTTTGATCATTTGCCTTATTTCCTTATAATTAATTTTTAATTTCAAAATTTTCAGTAATGTGTATTATATTTTTAATTTATAGCTAATATGTATAATAGGAATGGTATCACTCTCCTTTTTAGTAATAATCCATATCCAATTCTAAGCTGCTTTATAATATAGTTACATGATATTTTGAGTTCTTATCTATTAGTTTTTCATTCTTTTATGACCCTTGATATCTGGGCAAAAGGTTTACTCTTTTGTGGAATATTGTGTGTATTCTTTTGTATCATGTATTCTTTAGTATCCTTTTTCAAGGTTTGAAAAGGGCCAGTATAGAAAAGTATGTGCATCAGTGATAGAGTCTTTCATTTTTAAAAATGTTAAAAACAAATTGTGAGGGCTGGGGATGTAACTCAGTGGTAGAACACTTGCCTCCTGTGCTTGAGGCCCTAGATTCAATCTCCAGTGCTCTAAAATAATTACATTAATAAATAATATAAAAGAAAGCAAGTTGGTAAGAACCTCAACCTTTGGCTGAGGTTGTAGCCCAGTAGTAGAGTGCTTGCTTAGCATGTGTGAGGCACTGGGTTGGATCCTCAGCACAACACAAAAATAAGTAATTAAATAAAAGAAATAAAGATAGTGTGTCCATCTACAACTAACAAGGTTTTTTTTTTTTTAAAAAAAGAATATAGATTCTTAACCATGCAAGGGTTTATAGAATTTTGTGTTTTATGCTTATATCATCAATTTATAAAGATAAAGATAAATGCAACCTTGAAGTAGATGTACCATCTTAGTTTTAGTCAATATTGAATTGTTCTAGATGGATGAGAATCACTTTGAAGTTTTTAAATCTTCCAGAGAAAATTCAACAACATACCCTTCTTTGCATAATAAATACATGATAGAACTTTGCAATACTGTCCAATTTTCACTTACTTTTTGGAGAAATTGAGTGAAGCTCTAAAATAAGTTTACTCTGCCTTCTCTGTTTCAAGCTGAAGCATTTTATTTTCCATGCATTTTACTAAGTAGTTTTTTTTAAGGTACTAGGAATTGAATCCATGGCCTCCTGCATGTGAGGCAAGCACTCTTTCACTGAATTACACCCTCATCCATTAAGAAGTCCTTTTTAATGAAACAGCCTACTGTTTCCATAAACCTTACCTTTCTTGGCACAAGTGTACCATATCTATCAACTTTGATGATGTTTTAGTAAATATAGGAGATTTATAAGTAAAATAATTTATTGAAAGGTAGTGATCTTGTTTTCTGGATCCTCTGAGGATGGGTTTTATATGTGCAGGAGAATTTTTGTGGCTTTGAATTGCTTTGAATCCTACATATTATAGTTGTTACTCTATACATGGACTTAAGTGAGACTATTTGGGTTCAAATCCTGAGATTAATGTTGATTATTAAAGAATTTTTTAAATTGTTTGTACCTTAATTTTGACCATTACATAACTGGAATAGTAGTGAAAGAACTGTTTATACTAAGTGCAGTAAAATATATAGATAACATACAGGAAGCACTAAGTACATTCTGATTTTAATTATTATGATGACAGTGAGATAAGTGATCCTACAAGGTTCTATCTAAATACTGTAGGTTTACATTTAAAATATGACTTATGGCCAATCCTTAAGAAATAAGTAGCTGTAATGCTCTTTTTTTGTTTGTTTGTTTAATTTTTTTGGGTGCTGGGGATCAATCCCAGGGCCTTGTGCATGCAAGGCAAGCACTCTACCAACTGAGCTATATACCCAGCAGTGTAGTGCTCATTCTGAGTCTTCTTTCTAATGATGATACTGTTTACATTGAAGAATCACTTATTTTTTATTAAATAGGACTTGTATAACTGGTTTTAAACGATCCACATTTTCTAGATGTAATGGCTTAGAATTGAAGTATGTGTTAACTCAAGTGTGGAAGTCAACATAAAGTCATAGAAGCCTGGAAAGGTTTTAGATGATTTCAACTTAATTGGTTATTGAACTTAGCTTCCCTGTAGAATTTAAATCTTCTTAAATAATATTGTTTATTGCCTTTAAGTAAAGTATATAGCCTTTATTATTTTTCAGAAACTAACTAGTAGATGAATGTTATTAAACTGAGTCAAATAACTTGTGGCAAAACAGTATTTTTTATGTGATCTAGTTTCATCAAGTAACTTAGGGCAAAGTATAGTACTGTTGTGACTTCATCCTATTTAGATTTAGTTTCGATCATCTTGATTAAATCTCCAAAATGTCCAAGGCTATTTGGATGTTTTGTCTTTCCTTAGGGACTAGTCTTGTTTTATATTGAAATAGTTAATTCCGCTCAATCCTCTTAATATGGAGATCAATAAATTAAAACGCCTTTCACTAAATATTTGATATTTATTTAATAATGAAAAGTCAAATAGATGATTAATAAATAATTGAAGAAACTTAATTTCAAATCTGAAATGACATTATATCTTTTATATTTTGTCTGGCAATGACTCAAATAATTAAATAGTAATTTCATTTTCCTTTGAGTTGGGTGATTATATATATTGGTTGCAATAGCATATCCTTACCTAGGATAATTTTTATTTTAATAACATACATATTTACATTCTATAGGCAATATAAAACAAAACAAATTTTCAGCATGGTGTGACATAGGGGAACTTTGCTTTGAAAAAATATACATATTCTGGGACCAAGGAATAAATTGATTTTTGAATAAATTGATTTTATATACTGACAGAAAGTCTTATTAGAGTGGTACAATGGGCAAGTATACCGTTGACTCAAATCCTTTTCTGTTATATACTCTCTAGTCAAGTTCTAGTAGTATATGACATTTATTGAGTACCTGCTATTATATTTGTTTCATTTCAAAGATAGTTTCATTACCAATTTAGTAAATGTTTAAAAAAATGGCAAACAAATATTACTATGTGATGTCAGCAGTGCATTGTTTCTGAAAATATGTAAATATAACTGAATAAATTATAGGGCAATAAAAATATTTTAAATATTTTAATTGTGTTATCTAATTATGCTAATGACAAGGAAGAAATAAATTGAATAACTTTCTAAAAATCACAGATACTCAATATTTATAATGTAAAGTTTAATAAAGGATTGGACAGAATTCTCATCCTGAAAGATTGAAAGTATTTATGTCAATGATCCTGTTAAATTAAGGGTCCTCTTGTCATGTGAAAATTTATGACTCATTAATTTATATACAGAATTTAAATCATCATTCTCTCTTTCTTAAAACTATGTTGCTAACCAAAGTTATTCCAATAATTAACTTGAATTGTGCAGCTCCTTAATTATTAATTAACTCCCTTAATAGTTAAATATTTTGTTATAGTTATGATTAGAGCTATTGTCATGTGTAAAGCAACAAAATTACCTGGAAAATATTTATAATTTATTGTCTACCTTAATTTTATTTTTCAGAAGACATTAAAAATGACTAACCATATTTTCTGATTTTTAATTCAGGAAAAGTGCCTATTACATATACACTATTAAAATTCTGTAATGTCATTTAATCCCACTGATTTAAAAATGATACATGACAAAAGAAGTCAATACCTGTTTGTAATTATGGTTTTCCTCTTTGGTATATAGAATATAATTAATACTTTTATTTTGAAAATAATTGACAATATTTTATCAGGCTATAGCTTATTCATTCATGTTTCCTGTACTTTTAAATATTTTTCAGAAATGATGTAACAGTAGAACTGAATAGTCATATTTAGATTGTCTTTGTTAAAAATTTTACTATCTTGGCAATGATGAAATAATTTTTGATATGAAATGTGGGACATAAAAATGCATTTTATGCACATATGCTATAAGAATTAGAGGAGAAAATAATTTGTTCAGTGAGATTTAACTAGAATGAAATAAAATTTATATTGAATTTAGTGTGCAAAATAATTTAAGGAGTGAAAAATAAAATACATTTAACTATTCTGTCTTAAACCTAGGGAAATTATAATGTAAAGTTCAAGGAGCCTTTACTTTTTTGTCAGACAACTCTTTTTTACTAAATTGTGTCTTTATGGAAGAAATCTAATAATATGGTTTATGATACATATAGAAATTTAATTAGTTTATCACCTGTTAATTTTAAGAAGGAAATTTTGTTTTCTTTGAGATGATTCTGATATCAAATCTGGTATGGGAAAAAAGGAATGCTTTTACAAATCTTTTAGGTAACAGCTAGTAGAATTCACAACAGTGTATATGCATTCTCTTGAATTTACTAGTGAAAGTAAGAGTAAAGTAATATAATACATATAGAAAATTATTCAAAACACAAGAATGTGAATAGAACCCTAGAACAATAGTTAGTATAAAGTAAGGTGAAAACAAGCCATAAAACCTGGTTTTACACATTAATTACTAAAAGACAAAAATCATATATTCATTCAAACACCAAAATCCAAATATGTGACTTTAAAGAGAAAGCATCTCATGTAAAAACAAATGACAAAATATAGGTCTCAATTTTTGGTTTACAAATAGTTTAGCAGTTTTTTTCAAATTTTCAAATTTTTAATTTTAACTTTTGAAATTTTTAAAATTTTCTAATACAAATGTGAATACTCTATTTGATGTAGAATGCATGGCTAATTATCTTTTTATCTAAATGAGTACAAATTCTTCATTTGCTGGCTAGAATAATATCATTTATTTTAACCACATGAAATAATATAAAGTAATTCACCGTTGTTATATTTTTTTAATCCACAAAGAAAGTTGACATTATCAACCTGTTCTAAAATGTTTTCCAAAATTTTGACTTCCTTCACAAATTGATGAACTCTATATAACTCTATACAAACCATAATGAATTCATCTCAATTTATTATTTTTTTATACATTCTTCCTACGGGAGAGTCAGTACATGCTGCATGTATAGAGTTATAAATTTTCTATAGCATCAGTTGTACTGATCCTTTATTAAAAAGTTGAAATAATCTGTAATGACTACATTGGAGTACACCTTTTTGTATGGGGATAGACTTTTGTTTCTGTCTATACTGTACAGTTTTCAGAACAAGTAAATGGTCCCTTTCACTGGTTTCCTGATGCAGAGGAGGTATCTTTGAATTATTTTCTTAGGGGTCAGGTATCTTATAAATTCTCTTAAAAACTTGGTTAGTTTCATATCTAGAACATGCATATAAGTTTTGGCCCTGTAGTCCAACTATCATACTTATTATTTCAGGTGACATTATTAAGGCTCTCTCTTGGGTTACCCAACATTTAGAAATATGGAAGGATCACTTTGATTTTACTTTTTTTACAGTAATAGGTAGCTTGAATGTGGTCTTATTGGTGTGGTGGAAAATTAAGGTTAATACCTTCCCTTGCACAGGTTATCAGCAAAATCTCTGCCTTTAAATCTGTACTCTGTAGTTATTGTTACAAGATAGCTGAAGCTAAAATTGGAAGGCAGGTCATAAGGCTCAGCTGGAAGAAGTATGGAGGGTAGGTAGATATTATTCTTTTTGAAAGTAAAATTGACTCAAAGCCGTTTGCATATTCAGTATGTATTTCTTGTAATTTTAAAATCCAGGAACACTAACTAGACATCTTTAGTATAGTTGAAGGCCTGATTGTTAAGCAGATTTAAGAATATAAGAAATTCTAGTAGGCTAGGATGAGTAGTCAGGAAACCATAGGTAATCAATTTAGCACTGGCTATTTCTTGTGAGTTGAATTTAGAAGATAAATATTATATACATGTATGCAGTTGGTGACAAATATCTTTTGTAGTCGTGCTAGGAGATATGGGACTTGGTGCCTTTAGAATTTTATTCAGTAGTAAAGAGACTAGAATAGAGACATACATAGTCCCTTCCAAGCATGTCTCTGTCTACCTTTGATGAGGATCCAATATCAGATGGCAGATCCTCACATTGATCATTCAGATTCATAAATAGGGCTCCTTATAAAAGGAATCTTTGAAAAAAAACTGCCTTGAAAGTGAACTTATGATATGAAATGTTGAACAAATAAACACACTCACACACAAACACACACACACACACACACACACACACACACACACAAACACGTACATAAATGCCTTGCAGATAGATTTCTGCTGGAGACACAGAAGAAAGTCTCATGCACTTAACCCTCAATAATTCATTGGCTAATAGCAGAAGATCTATTTTTCTGGTGACTTTATATCTCAGGAGAGTATTGACATATGCTTACTAGAGTTTGATTTCTATACAAATCATAGATTTAGTTATTTTTATTTTAATTCTAGCATTTTCTGTGATATTTTTGATGAAAATATTATTTAATTTGAACTACTTTATTTTTATTTTTTATTGATTTAAAAAAATGAGAGCAGAATGCATTACAATTTTTATTACATGTATACAGCATGATGCTAAGTCTGTTCATCCACAATGTCAATAAAAAAACTTTAAAAAACAGATTCAGAGTTCTTTAAAACTTTACCATTAATAAAGACAAATTACAATGAAGTATATAAAGTAGTTCAATTTTGAAAAAAAACTCTGAATCTGTTTTGTAAAGATTTTTATTGACATTGTGGATGAATAGATTTAGCATCTTGAAATCACATTCTTTTTTTGAATACTTATTCCTGAAAATTAGTTTAATCTGAGCATTTATTAATGGTTTTCTAGAAGAAGTGAAAGGTTTTTTTTTTTTTTTTTAAATCGTGCTTGCATCCGTTACACATCTGGCAAATACACAGGAATGACAGTATGCTTCAAGCATGCGAGAAAAAATTTGGAGCATACCAGTACTGCGCATAATATTTTCTTTCCATTGCATCCAGTTTTCTCTTCTTGTGTGTCAACTCTTCAAAAATAGAGAAGATTTTTTTATATCATGTGATAGCAGTTTGAAGATGAACCTTATTTTTAATAGTTTTTTAAAATATTAAGTGCATATTTTACAATATTTTCTTCCCCAAGTTGGTGCCTGATTTTTTAATGATGAAACTTTAGAGACTCCTGTTGGAGAAGGCTACTCATCACAAAATTAGTGGGTGTGCCCTAAAGTACAATGAAATAGGAGTAAGACGTTCTGGTGTGGTATTGCATAGTAGGGTGACAGTGAATAGTGATACTGTATTGTATGTTTGAAAAAGATAGAAGAAAGGATTTTGAATGTTTTTACCATAAAGAGATGATAAATGTTTGAGGAGACAGAAATGTTTTGCCTGATTTAAACATTATAAAATGTATAGACGTATTGAAAACATTACATGGTTTTCCCAATGATATGTACAAATGTTGTGTTTTTATATATCAGTTTTAAAGTATTGTATTTGGAAGGGAAATTGACTGCTACTATGGACAAACCATGAGTTACAATTAATATTATTATGGCTTTCTGTCTGCAAATGAATTTTTAAACAACTGTTACAAATTGTTACCAGTAGCAAAAGATAGTTGTAAATGATATTAAGTTATGTAAAATATCATCAAAATAACATGCTGATGAGAAAGCTTCTTTTTTATCATGCTTGCATCCGTTACACATCTGGCAAATACACAGGAATGACAATATGCTTCAGGCATGTAAGAAAAAATTTGGAGCATACCAGTACTATGCATAATATTTTCTTTCCATTGCATCAAGTTTTCTTTTCTTCTTGTGTATCAACTCTTCAAAAATAGGGAAGATTTTTTTATATCACGTGATAGCAGTTTGAAGATGAACCTTATTTTTAATAGGAGGCAAGAATTTCTTGTTTTCACAAACAACTTCAGAACCTTAAAAGAAGTCATGATGTTCATCAGTATTGCAGTCAGAATATAGACATTTATGAGAAGCAAGGTTATATACTTTAGAGAGGATCAACCCCCAGAAACTTGGACAGAATATACAGAATGAAAATGAAAGCAAAATGAGACTTTCTTTTGCCTCATATAAGAAGAAATAGTATAACCAAGGAAATTTTCCCAAGGAAACTTACAGACTTTAATCCATTTACATAAAGGTGAAATGAAGATTTATGAAACAAGAATTTTTATGAGACATTTTTAGTTTTTATCATGTCAATTTTTGTATAACTAAAATAGTGTAGTTGATATGGGACAGTGAGTAATTGTAATGTAACACAGAGAAGGAAGAGTTAAGTAAGATTTTATATTTAATATGTTAGGCATTAAAGCTTTAGTATTTTGGTATGGAGGATGGGTACTGAATCTGCACCTCATTGTTGCAGCCATAGCTACTGAAAGTAGTTAGAGGCAAACAAGCTATTAGGAAATTATGGGGGAAAACTATAAGCAATTGAGTCTTGTTTGTTCTCATGAATCTGCATTAATATGCCCTAAATAATTGCTTCCTTCTCATTGGAAAGGAAGACAACAGCCTTAATATAACCAGGAAAATTCAGTACAGGAACTCTGAATAGGCCTTGTTCAGAAGGGGCTCTTTCAGTTTTCTGGTTCTGGAGGGATAGCCTGTCATCATTTATTATGGGTATTGAGCTATTGTAATATAATCCTGTTTGCAGTGTCAGTCATAGTCAACTGTGATTAAGTGTGTGAATTTGTCAAATTATTTGGTCTAGTGGCATTGTGGATAGCTTCTACTTTGGAATAGGCAAGGTGCTGTTCTGTATGAGAACTTAAGAGAATATGGTGTTTCTGTGTATTCTGGATCATATGTACTGGAATATCTTATGTGAAAGATAAATAATAATTAGATATTAGGTAAGTACAGGATAGTGTAACGAAATCTGAAATATGCATTAGTATACATGTTTGCTATGTGAGATCAAATTAATCCTGAAACTTTTGACTTTACACCATAGAGATTTATATATTGCTTATTGACTATATGTAGTTCACTTAGCAGTCTAGGGTTTTGGATCTCACTCTTATTTTTCAAAACAGCATTCCTTGTAATAAGGAAGAGAAGGATGAGAGAATTATGCTTAGGCTTTTCACTTTTGTTGCTCATAAGAGATTTCTGTTCTCATTCTGTTGACTTAGTCACATGAGTAAAGGAGCTAGGAAATGTGGTCTTCTGTGTAGACAAGAAAAAAGGAATAATACTTAGAATTTGATAATAACTAAGATCATCTTTGGTATACTTGGTTTCTTAGTTTGTAAAATTTTTGGTCAGTGTTATAATTCTTCATTGTAAAAGATATGAAGAATATTGAGGATGTTGTTCTATAATAGTGTTAATTTTAATTCTAACTGGTGATATTTCCTTTGGCATCTGCCAATATCAGGCCACATTGAATAAGTCCTATTACCATATTGAGATAAAGATAGGGACACAGAAAGATTATTTGTGGGAGAGGGTGTTGGATCATCTTAGTTTGGAATTTCATTTAAATTAGTGGGAATTAAAAATTTCAGTTGCAATTAAGAGTAAGAGATGGAATAAGCAGTCTATTATATTTTTCCCACTCAATACAAGAATAAAACCTTATATGATCAGAATCTATGGAACAGCTATTTAAGAGTTCTGAAAACTGAATAGTAGCAGGTTGGTTGCAGAAAAAGTAGAATATAATTACTTTTGTGCTGTTGATGACTCACTATAGTTTTTGTCCCTCCATATTCCCTGGAGTGCACTGCATGCACTGGAGATCTGGAATTGAGTACCTGGATGCCATGAATTGCAAGCTCCAGGAGAAACTCTCTAGCCCTTGTATATGAGTTCCTTGTTAATTTTTCTATTCTTTAACCTGTTCTGTCACATCCAAATCCTCATGCAGTCTAATTATGGTAGACGCAGTGATACCAGTGGAGCCCAAACTGTGAGGGAAGGATCACCTTTCCTTGGATCAGTGGAATTAGTGTCGTTAGAGGGTGAGATAAACACCTGTAAGTTTTCTTATCTCTCTGTCTTCCCTCTTATGACTCTAGATATGGGAAAAGTTATAGAAGTACACAGCAGAATAAGGAAACTAGCTTTCTGACAGGAGAAAGGAAGAGCTGCAGAACCAGAAATTATCAGGAAAATCATTGAAAGGGAAGAATGTGAGAAAATAATTCTATAAAATTGTTAATAAACTCTGCCAGGTGCTGTATGTGCATGGTCCTAATCTAGATCAGGGATTCTAGCCAGTGCAATAGGAGTTGTAGAGATTGGGAAGAAAAAAATCAGTTTTTGCAGATGATATGATTTGCCAAGAATTGATAGGCACACAATATTCTAGTGTTACTAAGCATAATTAACAAGGTTGCATGATGCAAGATTCTTAGGTAAAAATAAAATATTTCTATTAACAATGTACAGAAGGACACCAAATTTAAAAATACCATAAACATTAGCTTCAAAAATTTATGTGTTTAAATGAAAAATTTTCAAAAAAAATACAAGATTTATGCACTGAGAACTACAAATTGCAGATGAAAGAAACAAAGACCTAAATAAATGTTATACTCTATTCCTGAGTAGGGCAATTTAACATGGTAAAGATGCCATTAAATTAGTATGTAGATTTAACACAAACCATTCTAAATCCCTGAATATGTATATTGATATGGAAAAAGATGTTTCTAAAAGTTATATGGGAAAACCACCACAGTAACAATTTTGAAAAATAATAAATTTGAAATGATTGTAATTACCCAGCTTTAAGACTCACTGTAAAACTATAATAATAAAGGCAGTATGGTATTAACAAAGTGATAAATGCATGTATCAGTGGAACAAAATTGAATTCAAAAGTGGTACCACACATTTAGGGGTAGTCGATTTTTGGTAAAGGTGCAAAAGCAATTCAATGGAGGAAGAATCGCCATATTCCAAACAAAACAAAACAGAACAAAAACAACTTTGAGAGTTAATTTTTTAGCATTCTGACATTTTTAGTACTTATTGAATATATTTAGTAATATGTGAAAACAACTTATGAAAAGACTGTTGGGTTCTTAAACTGTAAATTCTGTTAAGATACCATGTACAAATATATAATAATAAATCACAGGAGGTTTAGGATTAATTCCTTTATATGTGTATACTTTAAAAATTTCCTTCATAGCACAGATGGAATCACATTTAAATCACAATTTTTTGAATTCCCAAATTTTTTGCTGTATTGTTGGAAATAGGCTAATGAAACATAAAATCTGTTTTGAAACAAAGGAAGATATAAATGTGTAATTGCCTAACATTTAATAAATCCTTTGCTATGTGTTTCTAATTACCCATGACAGTGGTAGCAATTCAGTGTATGAATCTGCTTACCTTCATATCAGGCTGAAGGAAAAGGTAGAAATTTACAGAAGAGAGATTTCATGACCCAGGTCAGGTTTAATGATTTCATTTGGCACTTGTGTATTCCATGTGTTCCTACATTTTACTGTGTTGCATTTCAGTGTTTTCCTTATCTGACTTCACAGATAAATGCATTTTATTTTCTTTGACATGAAGCTCCACTTCATGTTTGTACTGACACATGTGACAGTTTGTATGTCTGGATCTCATTGAATATTTTAGACAGTTGTCGTCTTTGAGATTGATTCTTCAGGAGTTCCTTGTGTTAAATTGACTGCTAAATGTGCTTGCAGTTGGAAACTTTTGGTTTAGATCTCTCTAATTTTGAACTGGGAAGGAATCTAACCCTTCTCATTTATTGAGAGATTATTTTTGTGTCTGTGTCACCAGGAACTAAGGATCTTGGGTGTGAATTTAAGTTGATTTCATTCATAGTTTTGTTCTTGTTGTGATCAATCTCACCATAAAGGAGTTTTACAGTGCAGAAATAGTATAGATTCTATGGTTTTAGATATTTTTATGTAATCTAATCTTCTTTTGAAAAATTCCAGTGTTTTTCAGTACTGAAGTAGGCTATGTAAGAAAATGTGAAAAGAATTTTCTCATTTATTGATATTTTAAATCTAACTTGGGACTTAATCTGAATTTATTTTGATGATTAGTTTGCTAGTAAGATTTCTCAAGAGTTTAAATGCATGTTTGTCAAAGGGAGAGGGAAGTGGTAATTTTTGTATAAGTTACTTACATTCTTCTTAACAAAAAGATGTTTCTTTAAAGCCAATCTAGGTGTGATAATTTGCTTGAATCAGTACAAAGCAAATCAAATAGCTACTTTCTATCTTCTGAGAGCTGCCTTTGAAGTGATCTTAGATCATATATTCATTCTCCATCATTTTACTTATCAACTTTATGATATATTATGTCTCTAACTAAAATACCTCAACAATAATAATGCTTTTTGGATCACATTACATGAATTGTCTACTTTAGTTATTTTAAAAAATTAAGTGAAAAAATGGAATGAAATTACAGTGAAATCAAGTAAAAATCTATATTAGTATACATTTTTAGACTCGAAATATAGTATATGTTTTATTATTTAAAAAATTAGTTATCATTGTACATAGTTACTAAACATTCTCAAGTATTTGTGGGCCAAGACTGTTGTGATATTCCATAAAGCTCTGGAGACATAATAAACATTCTTAGTTATTAACAAGTAGTATTATACGATTTCATTTTTCCCCCTTAGGTCTAGCCCTTATATTTTTATGATACTTGAAATAAATATTATTGCCTCATTTAATTGAAGCATATTAAGAGTTGGAAGAGAATAATTATTTTTTAAAAATTGATAGATTATTAGTGTCATTTTCCTTAAAAAGAGACAAAGTTAAAAACCCATCTTGATTCCTGAATTAGAATTTCTACTGCTAGAACATATTTATAGTTCTTTCTGTTGAAAAGTTTAGCAATTTTTTTTATCATGTCATAATAGTTTTTGTCTATCAAATAAAACACTCCTGACAATCTTTTCCTTGGCGTTGCTATACTTTTCAAGAGAATGTTCTATGTTGTGTATATTAGTTTTGGCTGACAGCTACTTGCTTTTTGGATTATTCTATACATTTAGACCCTCTACAGATGAACTGATGTGTTCTAGACAGGAAGTGGTATGTAGGAGATATAGGAATGGGCTGAAGTATCCTTTATATTTGCCTTTGTATCTAGGGGAGTTGGAAATAGGCAAGAATGGAGAGAAATTTTGTATGGCAGTACAAAGAATTTTGCAAGTTTATTGTGAGCCCTGCAGCAATCCGATGCATTTTAGTTACTGGTAAGTTTGTTAAATTATGTTTGAAAATTGTACCTCTTCAAAGATGGCCATCTATTTACTATTACGTCCACCATGTCAAATATACCTTATTTTTAAGATTTTTTTTTTTGTAAAGATGTGGTATTGCTATTGCATTGGGTTTTAGGTATAAATTAACAATACTTTGGTTGGTGAATGCATGTGACTTTTCAGTTGTTGTCATGGTTAACATTGAAGTGAAATTATTCATGGATAGCATAGTCATGTGTTAAGATTTTGGAATTTTAATAAAATTAATATTTGTTTTTGTAATGGAACTCCATCATATTTAGAGGTCCAAGTTAATTCATTAGATGTTTGAGATTGACTAGTTCTTCTGACATAAATGAAAAATATAATTGTGGCATCCTTGTAATTTTATATGGTTCTAATAGGACGGTGATATATTGTAAGAAATATATATTTTTTTCCTTAGGGACCATTGTGAATTATTTCTAGTCTTTAATTTGGGCAGTGCTGATGTTTAGGAATTCAGTTTCCCCCAATAAAACACAATTATATGTGTAGGTAAGAATTTCATGAGCTGATAGGAAATTGTGTAATATCAATGCAGTTCCTTTATTCTTTGCAAACATTTAAGCAGAAGTATTATTTGTAATATAGTGACTTAAGTAGTTATTTGTGAAGTGGCCTTGACTATTGATTTAATTTATTTAAAATGGATTAGATTGCTTACTAGTTGTGCTTCTTTACAGAAACATTTAAAAATCCCAAGGAATTCATTGATAATTGTGTTTTTCTTACAAATGTCTGTCTTTAACTTAAGGAAAAAGTAAAAAAAATGATTTGTAATATCAATTTAATTTTTTTTGTGGTTTAAGGATATAGGGCCAGTTAATATAATTGAATTTTAATTTCCTGTAATGAAATACTTTATTTCTGGATAGTCTGTTTTTCTAGCTAATGTCATGCAGTCTTAAACAATCATTTTTTGACAATGATAATGATAATTTTGCTATCATTTCTTCTTATGAGAACATTTGATATGAACAAAAACAGCCACATCATCAGAGAAAGGTGTTATTTGTCAATTCTGTTGAAACCAGAAGAGCTAGAATTATTCAGAACTAGAACTTCATATTCCTTTTGGGCTTTAATAGTCTTCAAGTTTTCTCATTACAAAATTTCCCAAGTGCTTAAAGTATATTTAGAAATTTGTAACTTTGCCCTTTCTTAAGAACACAAATAGGTGATTTAGGTTATATCATAAAATATTTTAGGTAGACACTATTTTAATTCCCAATAGAGAATGGTTTACAGAAATTTATTATAAATGATATTAAATATATACATTAGAGGAAAATATATATTCATTTTCAGGAATACTACATTCATGTATCAGTGCTGCTTGTTGAAAATTGTCATGTAATTGTGAAGAAAACATGTTATTAAAGCTTAATTCAATGCAATCATTTATTTTTCTTTGGTTTCTTCATTCTTTCATCTAGCAGACATACCAAGTGCTTAATCTTTGTCTGAAACATATCTTTGTGTGCTTTTATGTGTTTGTGTGTACACTGTGTAATTAATTGCAACTTTTCATTTCAATATTACACAAATCATGTCTTTTCTCTGCTCTCATAAATTTTCTGAGGGCATACATGGATATAAGTGACATGTTATATATTTCTTTGGAATTTTTTTAACAAAGTATTTTTGAAAAATAGGTCTAAGTAATAAATTTATTAAAAAATAGGTACATCTTTCCAAAATAATGTTGTGTACATATTTAAAGTTCTATCTGATAACCAGATACTCAAAAGACTATTATGATAAACTCTTAATTATGGAAAAATACTTGTGTTTGTTTATGTTGGATTAACTTGAAGTAGGAAAATATATATATATATATATATATATATATATAAACTTGGATGTTTAATGTAACAATATAAAAGTACATAGTTACTTTCCAATTTATTTAATTTGAGAAAAGGATAAAATTAGTTTTCTCATTCTTGTAAGAAATGTATTTATATATAAATCAAAATAGCAGTTGTCAGCAAAATAGAAATTAGTATTGAATATTTGTTATCATATGACACAACAAACTACTGAAATGGAATACTTTCATGTTTATAATAAACATTTAATGATTACAAAATGAAATTATCTGTACTTTACATGCAGTGCTACTCTTTTGGCATTCCTGGTTGAACTCCTTAAAAGTTCAGTAGCCATGCAAGAACAGATGCTGGGTGGAAAAGGCTTTTTAGTCATTGGCTACTTACTTGAAAAGGTAAGTGTTACATGTTGATGGTTTTATTGTGTAGCTTTCATTCCTAGACAGCTGACTGTCACTAATTATATTTTCTGTAACTTCCCTTTCCATTGACTGCATAATGGTTATAATGTTGTTAATTCAAGACTTTTTTTATATCATGAGATAGAATCTAGGCATAGAATTAAAATGGGTGTTAGAAGTGTAAGTAATTAAGAAATTTTTTATGAAAATAGCAACATTCTTCCATGTACCTTTATTCAAGTTGCAAGTATACTTTCTTTTAATTTTGTCTCCTATTCCTTTTCTATCTTTACACTCAGATTAAGTTTCTTAGAAATCTTATTATATATATTTTTTTACTTAAATGGATTTCCTTTTTAGGTTTTGCTTTAGTTTTCAATTATAAGATTAAAATTTTTATTTTTGGTGGCAGAAACATTATTTTGTACTGTTATCCTTGCATTTAATATATTTGAATATTCAAAGCAACTTTTGTCTATATATATAAACAGCACAAATATTTTTTTCATTCATCTCATTTATGTATTTTTATGACATCTGCTTTAGTCACAGTTGTTCTATTGTAGCAATGAATGTTGAATTTTGATGATGGTGTCTTAATAGATTAGATTTCCATTAACAAAGTGAAATTTCATGTGTAAAGGGATTTTTAAAGAAAAATATTAATTTTCCTGTGAGTTCTCTTTTTATCATTTAATTTTAATACTTGGCTGCTCTTAAGTATGAAACTATTTGAGAATTAACTAATAAAGGTGATATCTCAATTAAGAGAAATTAACTCATTTTTACCATGGGAAAGAAAAGGAAGACTTGCAGATAGTTTTTGTTTCACATTTAATTATGTTACATTTGAAATACCTGCAGCCTGTCTTTTCTTTGAAATAAGTGTTGCTCTTTCTTTGAAGATTAATAATTGAAGTGTAGTATATTATTAAATAGACTGATCACTGTTAGCATTTCTTTGTGGAGGCTTTTCCCCCCCCAGTAACATTATTATAACTCCATTGAGATCATTTATTTTTTCAAATGATGGAATATCATCATCCTATATCTCGAGATTAAGAATTATTTAGAAGATTTATAAGTTACATTTTATGAATTAAATGGAATGCCTTTTGGCAGGATCACTGTGTTGTTATTTTTTTTTTTTACTGGGGATTTATCAGCATAATTTTGAAGTGAACCCTTTAACATTCAAAATCAGCTTAAAATTAAAAACAGTATAAGAGATCTTCAAACCAAAACTATTCTTTTGAAGAATTAATATCTTTATAGTTATATTGTCACTTATTCAAAATATCTCATTGTAATTTTAATTTGCATCCTTTTTTATTATTTTTGACTGGGCATTTTCTTATATATGTTTATTAGACATTTATTTTTTCTGTGAAGTGTTCGTACATATCCCTTACCATTTATTTCTGTATCTAAGACCCCTGCACTGAGGCAATCTATAATCTACTTTGTCTCTATGAATTTGCCTATTCTAGATATTTCATATAAATGGAAAAGTATAATATTTGTTTTGTATCTGGTTTATTTTGCTTAGCATGATGTTTTCAATGTTCATCAGTTATATATCAAAACTTTATTCCTTTTGTTAGTAAATAATATATGTTCACGTTTTGTTTTTCCATTCACCAGTTCATAGACATTTGTTTCCATGTCTTAGTTAAAGTTTGGTTTCTAGAATGACTTAATGATGTTGAACATCTTTACATGTACTTATTGATTGTTTCCACATGCTCATTTTCTATTTATTGTTATTTTTCTTCATAGAAATATTTTCAGATCTTTTGCCCATTTAAAAAAACTTGGGGTATTTGTCATTTTATTATTGAATTGTTGGAATTCCTTTTTCCTTTTATTTTTGGTCCTGGGAATTGGTACTGGGAATTGGATTCAGAAGCTCTTTACCACTGAACTCTGTCCCTAGACCTTTTTTTATTTTTTAATTTTGAGACAGAGCCTAAGTAGCTTAGGGTCTTGTTAGGTAGCTGAGGCAGGCCTTCAAGTTGTGATGCTCTTGTCTCATCCTCATGATTTGCTGGGATTACAGGATTGTGCCAGTGCACCCAACTGAAGGTGTTTCTGAGCTATTCTTGAAGCAGTTCCTTATTAAAAGTGTGACTTGCTATGATATTCTTCCATTAATGGATAACATGTTTTAATTTGTGTTTACCTGTTTAATTTGTGTTGTACTGTTAAGTTGGACATTTTCATATGTTTATTTTGTCCTTTTTGTTGTATTTTTTAAAAATATGTTTAAATTTTTGCACATTTTGTTTTGGATTGTATTTTCTTTTTAGTATGTTGAAATTCTGTATATATTCTGAGTATGTGTACTTTGTTAAATATTTACTACGAATCTCTCTTTTTTGACTTGTCACTCTCAATGGAGTTTTTTGATGAATAGAAGTTCTTAATTTTAACAAAGCTCAAATTTTCAGTTTCTTCTGTGAGTAGCCCTTATATGATTAGCCCTTATATATCCCAAATCCATGAGTCTATTCTGTTTTCTCTGAATATTTTGTTTAGTCTTTTGTATTTAAATCTGTAGTCCCTCTGGAATTGAAACTTATATATGGCATGAAAAATAAAATCAGGGTTTTTCTTTTTTAATTTTCTTCCATATACAAATGATTCCCAGTTCATGTTGGTTTTGATTTAAATACTTAATTTTTTTTGACCATTGTAGTGTACCATAGCATTCAGTAGAAACTGAATTCAAGTTTAAAATTAGATCTTTTCCTATGCTAGTGATATGTGATAGGATCATCCCCTGATGCTGAGCAGTGGCAGCGAGCCACAGATTACAGTAAAAACATGATCGTGAGGTTAAACAAATAATACTTGACATTGTACTGTGTTGCTGAGTTATGATGATCAGTAGACTAGGCGTATTGAATGTATTTTCAATTTAAAATACTTTCAACTTATAATGGCTTTACTGGAATGTAACCCCAATGTAAGTTGATGAGCATCCACATGTATCTACCTGGTTCAACACCATTTATTAAAAAATAATTTTCTACTGCATAGCAATCTAGTCTTTGTCAGGTAACCATATGAGAATGGAATTGATTTATTTTCTATTTGAGGCAACATAATAGTGATATTAATAGTATATTGTTTTCTTTAATAGTGATATTGATAGTATATTGTTGTCTTTTTTAATAGTATATAATTCAACTATAGTTTTGTTCTTCAGGATTACCTTTGCTACCCTTAGTCTTTAAATTCCCACATATTTTCAATTTTCTGAAGAAAATGTTAGCATTTTAATTGTATTATATTGATATTATTATATTAAATATTTTATTTTATGTATATTTAGGTCCTCTTTTGTAATTTTCTACATAGAAAATTTGCTTTCAATGAATGTATTCTCATTAAACTAATATATTTGACATTTTTAAAATTTCAAATTTTTAATTTTTTACTGATATATAGAATGTAATTGATGTTTATATTGAGTTGTTATGCTATTATTGATACTCCTGTATTAATTTTAGTAGTTTATAGTTTTTTCAAGAAATTTTCTTTGTAGACAACAATATCATCTGAAGATGACAGTTTTATTTCTTCCTAATATTTATTTATTTTATTTTTTAACCTTGCTTTTTATTATGCTCTACTACACTGTTAAATAGAAGTTGTTATAGTAGGCATCTAAGTCTTATTCCTGATCTTTCAGGCAATGCTTTTAATAATTAGCCACTTAATATGGTGTTACCGATTACTTTGGAGATTTTTAAATCATATTAAAGGTGTGCATATAGTTTGGTAAAGAGTTTTCTTTTTTAAATGTTTTTTTTTTAAGTTATAATTGGGCACAATACCTTTATTTTATTTGTTTATTTTTATGTGGTGCTGAGGATCAAACCCAGCACCTTGCATGTGCTAGGCGAGCGTTCTACCGCTGAGCCAGCCCCCTAAGAATTTTCTTTATCATAAACATGTTGAATTTTATCAAATTCTTTTTCCTCATTATTTGAGATTTATTATGTTTGTACATTTTTCTTAAGTTAGTTGATTTCTAGATGTGAAGCTCCCAGTTACTTTTAATTCTACAACTATTCCAATCAGGTCTTCATTATTATATTATACTTCCCTTAATATGGCTTATGTCATTGTCATCATAGGATAATGTGGTTATTTCTTAGTTTTCATATTACTTGGCTTGTTAATAACATTTTGATTGAATGCTTTCTCCTTGAAATCTTTCCTTTATTGTGTTTTATGACATCTAGCTATCTTTCTCTTCTTCTGTTTACTTCCTTTCCCTCCTCTTATTCTCCCTAGTATCTTTTTCTCATGTTTCTAAAGACTGCCTTGTCTTGTTGTTTACTCTGGAAAACTTTCCTCTTTCTATGTATCTTTCCCTAATTGAGCTTATCCATTTTGTTGTTTCAGAATCCTGTAAAAAGTAATTGCTCTTAAAGTTGCTCCCATTTTCACTTCCACTTGGATGCCTAATAATCTTCAGAAATCTAGATTATGCACATATTTATTTTCATTTTTCTCTCCAATCTTTTCTGTCTTGTTTATCTTATTGAGAAGTAGTTCAGACCAAAAACATTCTTTTTGACTCTCCTTTTTTTCACACTAGATCCAAACTCTAAGCAAATTATGTTGTCTTACTGTCAAAATATATCTAGAATCAGTTGTTAATTCCTACTTTTTAATCTATTTCTTAATACATACATCCATTGATATCATCTTAGATCAAACCATCATTCTCTTTTATCATTTGTTATGCCCAGCTCATTTTTTATTTGTACTCAGACTAGTTCTTCTGAAGTGTTTCAAATTTTAATACTTCATTCTTCTCAGAATAAAATTTTAAGTCTTAGAACTCTGATATCAATCATATCTTACCACTCTTCTTTCTTGCTCTATTTCAGCCACATTTGATTTTAGCCATATTTGGCCATAAAAGGCTCTGTTTCCTTAAGCATGTGCCAATTTCAAGACTTTGGTTTTACTTTTCCCATTTCATTCATCACTTTGTGTGTGTTGGGGGTCGGGCAGCCGGGCAGATGTCCAAATAGCATGATTCTATGCTGCATTCAGGATTTTTGCTTATGACATTTCATCAGAGAAGTCTTTTCTGACCACTTTACATAAAATGACACCCCTTCCACAATCTTCACTGTCTCCCTACTCTACTGATTTTTACAATATTATTCTGACATGTTTTACATTTTTTCCACTTATTTGATGCTTCCTTCCACTTCCACTTTATGAAAGTGGGGGAAATGTTTATCTCACATTTTTATATTTTATTTTGTATAATCAGCATGTAGAATAGTGACTGTCTCCAATAACATTTGTTGAATTCAATAAATATTTTTTTTCTGGTTACCTACAAAGAATAGCTTTTTCATCTATCTTAGATGAACACTTAACACTGTTTTATTTTTAAACAATTAGTGGCCAGGAAGGTAGTATACTTTAACAGTTTCCATTTTTTAATTTCTTACCAATAACAAATCACTTAGCTTTTATCTTCTTGTCTTAGAAGGTTCAAATTAGGTATTTAAAGAAGGCAGTTTAATGAGAGGTCTTATTTAACACATTTATATTGTTTCATGAAAAAAATTTAAGGTGGTTTTGTTTAATTTTGCCAAAATTCAGACTTACAGAAATCTTAGAAGATCAACAAGATCCTTTTGGTTGTGGTTTAGAGAAAATGTGATTCAAAGTAACTTAAACATTAGGAAATATACTAACTGATGATACTGAAAAATGATTTATCAGAATATTGTCAGGAAGCTGATGGCCTGTTCAACATGGTTTATTGAGAAGAATTTAATGCAAGATTATCATAAAAAGTGTGGGCATTTTAAAGGAATCCTACAAGGTTGAAAAGGAGAGAAGTGAGAGTTTAGCAAATACAAAGAGAAAGGTATTATAGTTGTTGCACAAGGATATATGACTGGTGTGTGGTTTTCAATAAAGAATTGAAGTATATTGAACTGGATTACAGTACCCTAACTCCAGTTTCTTCCAGCTGATGTCTCCAACTGGTCAAACTCAAGGAAACCAATATTCAAGAGAACTTCCCAATCATAGAAAGGGCAGCTGTGATCTTTTGTAGTTACAGCTAAACCCTTATATCCGGGGGAGAAAAAAGAGAACTCTTTATTTCAATTTTAATCTTACTCAGATTCTTCCCTCTAATTTGATTCATAGCTTAGTTCTTGCCTACTTTTGAACCAACATTGGTTTTAAGGAAAATGCTAAATTTTGATGCTGGATGTCTGAGTTAATTATCCCCTCCAAACAACAACAACTGATTGATATGATTAGATTATTGGAGCTGATCCTTGAAGTCTTTGGGAGGTGCAAAATGGATATTGAGGATCAACTACTTTATGATATACCTCTACCAATTAAACTATTTATTTTCCCACAACATTATTTCATTATTTAATATATAATCACACACAGGACACACACACACACACACACACACACACACACACACACACACATGAGAGAGAGAGAGAGAGAGAGAGAGAGAGAGAGAGAGAGAGAATGGTTTTTGCAACAAAAACGAACATTTTTCGCAACCCATTACATTGTGGGCTGATGTAAATGTTGGGGAGATCTTTCCTTATTAAATAGAAGTTTCTCCTTGTAACATACATTGTTCCTATTTGGCTTAGTTAATTATGAAGTGGATACAATAATTTTTTAATTTCTCATTTTCCATTTCCAAATATGTTTAGTCATGTCTTATATAGTACTTCTTAAAATTATGTATCCTGTCTCCCTAATGTCATATGGCTGAAGAAGTTGCATTTTCTATGAGGTTCACATGTGCTCTTTTCTAAGATTTACAGATTTATGACTACAGGTTGTTCAAATATAAGTCTCTTTATAAAATAGCTTTACTTGAGGAAATGATGTAAATACAAAAATAGAAAAAATTTTTAAAGTATGAGCCAGGGTAAACATTTTTTTAAAAACAGTTGGATATCTTCTTTCATGCTTTCCTAATTGCTTTTGATTTTTTTCTTTTTAATTATTATTTATAATTTATTTTAAAAAATTTATTTATTTATTCTTATATGCATCACAACAGAGGAGTGCATTACATTCATAATTTTTTTGCATTGCAATTCTTAATATGCCTTTATACCATAATTTATCAAATCTCTGTTTGTATATAAGGTATATTGAAACCGAATTCACATCTTCATACATAAATTTTGTATAATGATGACCATCTCCTTCCACTATCCTTACTATTCCCATTCTCCCTCCCTTTTCCTCCCACCCCTATTCTCTATCTAGAGGTAATCTTTCTCTCTTGCTCTCCCTCTCAACCCCATTTTGAGTCACCCCCTTAAAACATTTGGCATTTGTTTGTTTTTGGAATTGGCAAACTTCACTTAGCATAATCTTCTTTAATGCCATCAAGTTCCCTGCAAATCCCATGATCTTATTTATTTTTTAGTGCTGAGTAATATTCCATTGATTTTTTTATCTATGCTATTTTTGAATTTGATATGAATTTAATTAAACATTCACTGAGAAATTAAGAAAGGTACTGAAAAGGTAAAAGTTGAATAAGATGGTGTCCTTTTTTTCTATTAGTAAAGAAAGATCTCTGATTTACTAATAGTAATACATGAAGAAGGAATATATACTACTTACAGGTAGAGGTGACATACTGTTGAAGAAAATATTTATTTTATACCTAAATAGATAAAATTTTAGAAAAATATTTCTTTAAGGTCAATTTTATAACTGAAAACAATATGATAGCATTAAATGGTATACAAAAACAGCCAATACTTGGACACAGCCACATCAGTGTTTATAGCAGCACAATTTATAATAGCTAAACTGTGGAACCAACCTAGCCCCTTTAGTAAATGAATGGATAAAGAAAATGTGGTATATATACACAATGGAATATTATTCAGCATTAAAAGAGAATAAAATCATGCCATTTTCAGGTAAATGTATGGAGCTGGAGAATATAATGCTAAGTGAAGTTAGCCAATCCCAAAAAAACAAATGCTGAATGGTTTCTCTGATTTAAGGATGCTGATTCATGATATGCTGCAGGGAGGGGGAGTGGGAGTGGGAGGATTAAATGAACTCTAGATAGGGAAAGGGGGAAAAGAGGAGGGAGGGGAAAGGAGGGAACATAAGGATAGGAAAGACAGTGGAATGTAATGGTCATCATTACCCTAAGTACATGTATGAAGACATGAAGGATGTGACTCTACTTTGTGTACAACCAGAGATGTGAAAAATTGTGCTCTATATGTGTAATATGAATTGTAATGCATTCTGTTGTCATATATACTAAATTAAAAATAAATAAATAAGTAAGCTTTTCACTGATGGACCACCTTAAAAAAAAAAAAAGAACTGTAGAAGGCCTCATATACCGTTTTTTGGCATACCTTTAACAACGTGGAATAAGTTCAAACAATAAATAAAGTAAGCTATTTAAAATTATAAATAGTGAAGGAACTGTCCAAAGTTTTAAATAATCATCCATCTCTTAATTTTATTCTTCTTGAATGAAATATTTTAGAGTTTAACATTCTACAGTTTTTCATTGAAGCTTCTTTAATATGAGGGCCTAATCTTTTACTTTTTTTGAAACTCAAAGGTTTGTTTTTGACCTTGGCTCTCACCTTAATAACTCATCTACTTAGTAGAATCTTCTCTGTCTCGCCTAAAATTTTTATATAAAGAACAAGCCACTGTAAAATTTCTAAAATCTACATAGATACTTTATCTTTCTGTGTTTTGGTTTTGATTTTCATGCTTTAATTGCACATATTAATGGTGTTTGTCAGTATGTTTTTCATTGTTAAAATCCAGCCTTCTCTTACTCACTGTCCTCTATCACCCTCTAGTAATCATTACTCTTCTACATTTAGGTCAATTTTCATCTTGTTTTCTCTCATGTGGAAACAATTGATATTTTTGTCAAACACAATTATTGATGTAAAATCACTGTTAGCTTTATCATAATTTAAACCAATTAAGTTCTGTTACCACCTTCTCAATGAAACCACTTATGTTTCAACAGATTTTTATCTGTTCCATGTTTTTTATCATGTTCTTATAGCATATAACATTTTATATATTTCCCTGTTAGTTTTATATATTGTGTGTCCCTGCTTTTCCCCCCTAGAATATAAATTCTGTGAAGCCAGGCTTTTTTTTTTCCCTTTGAGTTTTGTTACTTTTTCTTTCTACAGTGTCAAGGAGAGTAGCTGGCAAATAGTAAGTACTCATGTGTATTTTCAAAATGACTAAATGAAAAGTCTTGAAATCTACCTCTAGGATAAAAGAAATGGATGCAAAGCTGTTTATTATGAATTGAGGATATAGTGAGTGAGTGACTCAAACTGGTGTCTTGGCAATGAAATTCGCCCAAGAAAATACTATGTTTGGCTTAACAAAAAATTTTTAAGTTTTAAATTTTATTTCCTTTGGGAAATAAAAGCAGGAGTGGTCCTCATTACTCTTTATTTTCTCTTACCCTGATTTACACATTGTTGTTAACTATTTGTAATCATTTGAGTTTCTGGTCCCCTATATAGTATTTTGAAAATGCATGACATACTTAGGTCAGATTTATGGAGTTTTTTCTTGATATGAGCTTGAGAAATATAGGTAACTCATGGGTGGTAAAATTGGTAAGACAGTTTTAGTCCTTTGTATACCCTGATAATACTGTACTGATATTTTGATTTCAGTCAGTGGAGAATGGGGAGAAAGGAACAATGTGATGTGTATCTCAGAGTTTAGTGACGGGTGATTTTTTACTCTATGATGGTTGGATGGTTATACTACAGAAGAGTAAGAAAAGATTTGCGTACAAAGATATGATTTCAACGTCTGAATTTAAATTATTTGCTTTAGGAAGGACATTTTTTTCTATCTTAATATATTTGTCTGAAATTATGTCATGGGATAGTATTGTCCAGTTAAAATATATGCAGCTTAAAATATTTTAGTGAAAAGATCCAGTAAATTAAAAAAAATTTTAACCTAATATATGCAAAATATTATCATTTTAATGTACATTTAATAAAAATAAATAAGGCTTTCTTATTTTGATACTGAATATCAAAATCTACTGAATACATCCTTATAGCACATTTCAATTTGAATTAGCTACATTCTAAGTGCACAGTTGTCATGTAGAGCTAATGGCTACTGTATTTGACAGTGCAAATTTAAAGTTTGGTTTGACTTTTGGGAATGGGGTCTATCATTTATCTAAATACTCTCCATATTTGTGATGGCAACTGACAATTTCTTAAGGAAACACTCAGCGCAGGAGTAGTGTTATATGAAACTGTAGAAGCAAAAGTTATCATCCAAGGAGTATATTTCTAGAGAAAAAAAGAGGCAAATAATTAATATTTAGGCATAGGTCATTAAGGAATAAACTGAGGATCCTGAAAGCCAAATGAGGACAATGTATGCAGGAAAGGCAGAGGTTTTAATAAATTGTGAATAGATCAGAAGGGTTTATGTTAAAGCAAGATGTGTTGCATTTGTCAATGTGGAACTCATTTGTAAGTTTTGAAGGAAGGATTCAGTGGAATGGTGAGGCCAGTGTATTTTCCTTTTGGTTTGTAGCTAGTTTAAGTGAAAGCACTTCTTATTTCCAACGTCTTTTTCCAAACCCCATTATTATGATAATTATTTCACTCTTAATTTCTGTGTCTAAGATCTCTTGTTTGTAATTTTCTAAATTCAATTTATACCTTAGTTTTAGCTGGAGCGAACAGTGAGTTTATTTAACCTGATTTATTTACTGTAATTGTTCTAGAAAAGGCTTCAAATAATGAACCATCACTCAAAAATTCTAAAATACAACATTTTCTAATATAATTGCATTTTTAATAATAAAGAAAATATGTATTTAAACTGTTAGGGGTAGTTTCAAAAATTAATATAAACTTTTGCTTTATCAGCAATTACACAATTTGATATTTACAGATATTTTCAATAGAATTTCTGTTTTCTTCCCTTAGTCATCAAGGGTTCATATAACTAGAGCTGTCTTGGAACAATTTTTATCCTTTGCAAAATACCTTGATGGTTTATCTCATGGAGCACCTTTGCTGAAGCAGCTTTGTGATCACATTTTATTCAACCCAGCCATCTGGATACACACACCTGCAAAGGTATGAATTTTATTCTCATTCAAAAGTAAATTTAGTGTTATAAATTATACTTACTGGATTTAAAGTATCTAGTTTAAACCATTTTGAATTTTGGATTTACTTTATAGCCAAGGCAGTTGTGTTAGTACAGAGATGTAAATTTTAAATATGTAAATACTAAAATAGATGAAAGTATAGTTAAACATTAAGCTTGGTGAAACACTATTCTGATGTTATTAGATGTGATTCATCCTTTCCAAGGAAGAAGATTTGATACACTGATAATTGTAAGGCTAGGAGAATAAAACAGATATCTAATTGTATCATTAACATTATGATCATTTTGCCTGGGAAATTGCTTTCATTTTGAATGTAGAATTTATATCATAGCCATTAAATAACATCTTTAATGAAAAATATACATAAAATAAATATTTTTCTAGAAATTAGCACAATTTTCATTATTTTGAATACCTGAATTTAGTCTTGTTATATCTTAATGGAAATCAATAATGACGGATATTTTAACTTTGATTCTTTTACAATTTTAAAATCTCCCATATACCTGGTTACATAATGTTTAAGTTCAGATTTTTATTACAGTTCATCTTTATTCGTTTGTCTAAACCCACATCTGAAGTTTCTTCACTCTTTTTTTTTTTTTTTTTTGAGAGATTGAACCCAGGGATTAAATTCAGGGGCATTCAACCACTGAGCCACATCTCCAGCCCTATTTTGTATTTTATTAGAGACATGGTCTCACTGAGTTGCTTAGTGCCTTGCTTTTTACTGAGGCTGGCTTTGAACTCACTATCCTCCTGTCTCAGCCTCCTGAGATGCTATTCTCTCTTTGTAACAAGGTGTTTTACCTGCTGTCTGTATGCTCAGAGGGTCAAATTTCAAAAGTCAGCTATATTGTATGGAAATTGGAACAAAATTTGAACTTCATGAATTTTTAGAATTTATGATAACAATATATATTTTTCAGAGTTACTATAGCTGATTGACATTCATTCTATTCCTTTGAAGATTTGTATAAACTAAGAGTTGCTGAATTGTACTTTTTATAAGGGTGTTGGTCTAATTCACTTTTAAAATAATTTTGATTTTCCTGTCACCATTTCTTTTAATTAAATGTTCGAAGCATTTAAAATTAATTTGTCAATACCTAATTACCTTTTTTAGTTATATTATTAGGTAATGTACATTGCCTTTATATAAACAAGTTTTATTAGAATGTTGGTTTTTATCATTTTCTTCTAAAAATTTAACACTGTTTAAGAAAAAGTTAATTTTATACTCACAATAAGTGATTTTTATTTGGCTTTTGCGAGTTTGTATATGAATTAAAACAGAATTTATCTTATAAGCACTTGAGCCATTTTAAATTTAATGGTCTTATTATACTGTATTAGGTTCAACTTTCCCTATATACTTATTTGTCTGCTGAATTTATTGGAACTGCTACCATCTACACCACCATACGCAGAGTAGGAACAGTATTACAGCTAATGCACACATTAAAATATTACTACTGGGTTATTAATCCTGCTGACAGTAGTGGAATTACACCAAAAGGATTGGGTAAGTACACCCCTACGACTGTGTTTACACAGGATATATTGTTATATATCCTGAGTACTACCATATTGAACAGATGTACATGACTATAAAATTATCACTAAACTATTTTCTTTCTAATGCAGTAGACTGGTATATTGAGAATTGTTTATGGTTAAGAAGAATTTTATTGCCTTTTAGTAGTAAACTACTTTGGAATGAAGTTAATTAAAAATAAGCTATAGTCTTCATTTTAACTTACATGTTTTTTTTAAATTTTTGTTCCAATATTAAAAACCAGTAAACATACATACAGGTTATGATCAGTGTGTTCTAGTATGTTTGCTTTCAGCCTTTCAGATTGTTAACCTTTTTTTGTGCTTTTTCAAATTTACACTTTGTTCTAAGTGTAATAGAGACTAATTCTTCACAGTGTTTTTTTAATGTTTAAAAATTACAGTCAGCTTTTCTAACTATACAAAAAATATACAACTATAGAAAATAAAATAATATTAGAGGAAAAGATTTATTCATGACCCAAGCCACAGGAATGAATATTACAAGGTTGTGAAGTTTTCTTCCTCCGTTTCTCTTTGCATAAATATGTTTTACCTTTTTGACATAATTGAGAGTATTTTCCTATTTTTGTCATTTTTTTCTCAAGTCCTTATATTTACATTGTTTCTTAAGTCTGTTATATAGAGTAATTCACTCCTTTGTATATACTTGTTTACCTCTATCTTTGATTTGTTTAAAATTACTGATAATAAATATTTTTAGTTATTTTCAGAAATGTCTTAATCGTTTATAATGTAGTAATATGACATTGTGTGATAGAAGGCTTTCCTTAACATGCTCCCAATAACATTGTTATAAAATTATATAACAGTTTTATATCAGTTTTTTAGATAAGGGAAATAACATACTATCTTAATATTTAATGTAAGTTTTTTAATTTATGAGTTAGGCTTTCAAAATTGTTTTTCACACTTGGACCTACTTTGTCCTTTATAGCTTTCTTTTTTCATTGTTTTTAAGTTGATAATGCTCAAAATTTATTGCTTACCATTTGTTAGATTCTCTGCTTAGAATTCTACATGTTAATTTGTTTTATAATTTGTAATGTAATTATATGTACATATTCAGATATATAAATAAAATTATATCTAACTGTGTTAATGTCATTTCATTTTACAGGTTAGGAAACTGAAAGCATTGAAAGTTGAATCATATGTGTTTAACTCAGAGCCATTGTTCCAAAACTTTATAGTATATTTTTACTACAAATTACATTCATACATGTTAATTTCTGCTTAAACTATTAATTTCTAATTACAAAAAATTTGCAAGAGTTATACAAAGAGTTCTCAGATCTCTCATCAGATTTTCCAATATTTTAAATTTTACCTCATGGGCTATATTATTCTCCATTTTCTCTTTTAATGAAACACTCATGTGCATACATACTTTTTTTCTGTTTCACTTAAGATTAAATTGTATACATGATGCCTCCTTGTCACTAAAAAAATTATCAGTGAATTTCTTAAAAGGTAAAGGTATTCTGTTAAATAATGATTGGGTACCCATTAAAATAGGAAAATAGAATTAGTATGATATACTCCAAAGACCCCATACAGATTTTGTCAATAATCTCAATATTTTTCTCAGGAAAAAAATCAGTGTGGAATAGTTCCTTTAGTATTTCCATGACTTTGGCATTTTTGAAGAGTACAGACACGTTATTTAGAATGCTTCTCCGGTTGGATTTGTTTGATATTTGTTTGTGATGATTCAGGTGTTTCATTCTTTTCAAGGAGTAACACAGAACTAATTTCTTTTCTGTCTCATTGTATTATATCAAAATGGATGTCTTGGCTACCAGTGATGTTAACTTAGAATATTTGACTAGGATGAGTTTTCAGTGTGAAATTATTGTTTTTGCCTCTGTAACTTATAGATATTTAATGGAGAAATACATTTAGACTAAGACATTTTTTTTGGTTTACATATTACTATAGGGAAAACTTGTTTTTATCCTTTTATTTAAATTTTTTTTGTATCAGTCTAATCTCAGGCATTTCCATTTTATTCAATGTGTTATATCAACACTTGGCATGGATTTTGCAAAAAAATAGCAATTAGGTTTATGTTTTCATAAAATGACTCTGTTACAAGTAGTCAGCACTACCATTTCATTGCAGAGATAACCACTTATGTAAACTAATGGGTATGATTTGTTCCAGTGAGACTTACAAAAACATGAGGCATGATAAATTTGGCCCTTAATTTTTAGTTTGTCAGTCCTCTGTTTTATATATAAGCTCAAATTCTCAGATTTGGCCACTCAGTCCCTTCACATGGAGTTTTGGGTCTTTATGATAAATATCCATAATTGTGTAGTGCTTTTTTTTATTTTCTGGCACGAGATGTTCTGGGTTCATATGATACTTTCCTTGTCCCAGTCCTGGAATCACAATTATTTTTCCGAAGAACCTTGGTTTGTGGTATGTATTTTAGAAACCAAGGTCTTATGTTAGGTGTATATTTTGCTCCTTGAATGTCATTGATTCTTGATATTCTTAGTGGACAGATCTAGGAAATATGTTTATATCTATGTATAGAATATTTAGACACATAGACACACATAGACACACACACACAAACACACACACACACACACACACACACACACGTCCCTATTAGAAATGTCAGTCCACACCAATGCATTAAATTCTAGTCTAAAACCGTGATGACTCAATCTAGCATCAAACTTTATTTTGAACTTTCTTGTTCAATAATGAGAAGTCTAGGTCCCCTTATCTTTAACACACACACACACACACACACACACACACACACACACACACATATATATTTTCTTATTCTATTCTGTTAAAACAATGTTTTATCATATATTATCATATTCTTAGTTTTAGCATTTTCATAACTGTCCTCATTGCCTCCTCAGTCCCAATTGTTTCTTTGACACTGATAGTCCTACTTTTTCTTCTTGGTCCCACTATCACTGATGGTATTGCCAGATTTAGTTATCGTTTTGGCTTTGTCAAATATAGTGGGAGTCTCCTTGGCCTTTGCTGCCTCTTCAGGGTCCCAGCCCCTGATGCATCACTAGCTCCAACTGTCTCAAGAAGAGGGAAGGGAGAGAACCAATAAATATATTTTAATGAAGAGTGACAGTTGCCCGGTCCCGTGATGCATTCTGGTAATCCCAGCAACTCCCGAGGCTGAGGCAGTAGGATTGTTAGTTCAAAGCCAGGTCAGCTATTTAGGGAGGCTCTGTTGCTAAATAAAAAATAAAAAGGGGTAGAGATGTAAATCAGTGGTTAAGTGCCCCTGAGTTAAATCCTTGGGGTGGGGGGAGTTAAAAAAAAAAAGAGTTGACAAAAAAGTACAAAAGCATTTCTTTTTCTTTATAATTTGTTCTTTAATAACAGTTGTTCTGCAGTTAATTTTATTATTTGACAGACTGTGAAGTTCTGTTTTGTAATATATAGTTTTCTAAATGATAGCTTTTTTCAGTGGCATGTTGAACTAAAATATTTTCCTTTATGAGCACAGAAGAAAATTTGTATTACATTAAATTTTCATATAAATGTTATTCACGTATAGGCAATTGGCTAGAGAAATAGGATCATTTTGCTTTGATATGACTTAACATTTTTGCCTCAGAATTTATTTTTTATAGCTCACTATAAAAACTTATATATTAAAAATATCATATAGTAGTACGTGTTTGTGGTAGCAAGTGAAATAACAGTTTATCAGTGTGAATTTTTTTTCCATTTTTTTCTGTTCATATACTCATGAATGTATACCTAAGTGTTTCAAATTATAGGTGTTTCAGAAATTTACTTTGAAGAGGTCATAGACATATATTCTTACCTATACATAACATTTATAAATTAGATATTTTAATATGAATATATAAAAATAATATTATTTTTATAAATACATATTTTGTATATATTTGTGTAATATATGTGGGTATGTATATATGAACAGGTTTATGATATCTTTAAAAATGTATATTTTATATATATGAATATATGTGTGCACACATAAATTCATATATGTAAAGCATATGAACATTATTTACACACATGCACATGTATTCATATATATATATATATATATATATATATATATATGAAATAAACCTGAAGCTTAAGAATTCTATACTAAGAGAATTTATGTCTCCATCTATGGTCTCCCTTTTCCATTGCCTGGCATACTAGATATAGCCGCATTCTGTATTTTATGTTTATTACTCCTTTTCTCTACTTGAGCATTTAACTGTTTTTTTCTTTATTGTGCTTCATTTAAGTCTTTTACTAAGTGTATATATATTCCTAAACAACTTACTACGTAGGATATAGAATATAAAATATAGAATAGCAAGTTGTTATTCCTAAACAACTTATTATTCTATATTTGGTATATATGGTATAATTTGTGATTTGTTTTTTAATTTCATATTTGCTAGAGTAACCTATTTGCATGAATTTGATTCATGACAAATGTATAGCAAACACATAAATATATATTTCTCCGCAATTTGCTATTTGCATTCTGAAATAAAAGCCAAGAATAATTTTATCTAACATTTACTGAGTGCTTACCATTAAAACTCTCAACACTCTGTTCTTATTCCTTTACATATTTTGACATGTTTACTCCTCACAAAATATTCTATGATGTAAGCAATATTATTATCATTATTCCAACAGTAAAAAAAAATACACCTGAGCACAGAAATACTATAAAACTTGTCGAGTTTTACTAAGTGGTAGGAAAAATAAAAGTAAGTTAATTATTGCTAAGAAAATAGCTGTCTCTACAGGGAGAGGGATGAACAATGTAATCAGGAAGATGATGTGACACAGAGCTGAGCCCAGGAGTAGGGTGAGAGACTGGGCAATCTGATATCATATCACAGATAATAATGAAATATTCAGGAATTTTAAAAAACTATTGTTAAGCAGTTGGTAGCTTGGACTTAAAAATCAGTCATGGTGGGAGTATTTATAAAACAGAAATCACAAATATGAATATGCTATAAATCAGCATTTCCATCCCTGCAACTCTGTATGCAGTTCCCATACCAGTACAACAATGGTTGGTGTGTTTCCCTATCAGGCTACTGTTAGTGTTCAGTTTCCAACCTCAATAGTTGTTATATAGTTGTTTTATAATAATTCATTAAGTTGTGCATTTATACTTTATGCGCACTATATTTTATGAGACTTTTTTGAAAACAGTATACTAATAACTGATAAGAAGGGAAAGGTACTTAGTGTACTCTTGGTAGGAGTAGGGCAAAAAATGTGGAGAGTATTCTGAGAAATGGAGATGTGTCTTAGTAATAGGTGGAATGTATTGTTAGGGTGGTGATTTGCTTGCAGTTTAATAATATGCATGCAAATATTTGTTGGGTAGATAAGAAGATGGTATAAATTATAAATGCAGGGATTATAATTTAAATACTTAAAAAGCAGCTATATAAATCTTGGTTGCTTCAAGAAAGACAATATTTTAAGGGTTTTCATGAGCCTTGCTATTTTTCTTAAAAGTATAATTTAACTATTGTATGTTATGCATGTTATCACTTCATATTCTTAATTTTTTGGAAATAAAATTTATAATTATTTAAAAATTTTGGCAATATGTTGGAACTGATAATGTATGCTTTAACTTTTTACCTTCATTTTCGTCTATTGATTCCACATTTATCAGATGCTTATTGTACTTTTTATTGTATATATGTACATGGAGGAAAAAAGCTACAAAACAAATAATCATGATGAAGTAGAATACTGTACTTTTTCTGTGGGGTGAAAATGGAGAGTCTATAAATGGAAAAAAGTTCAATTGAGGATGGAATAAATATTGGGAAATGTAGTAAGCTAATAAAAAGTATAAATGTAAATATTTGGTTATTATGCGGTTATCCATGGATAGTAATGTATTAAGTTTTTTAAAAAACCTTTCTTCCCATTCTGACATTTAGTGAATAATTTGTATTTGCCAAAAACATGAAAGTTAATTTTTAGACACTCTGGTATTATGGAAATTGATTAGCATTAATACTAATATTATAATTTTAATAAGTATAATTATTAATGAATTCCATACTATTCCAACATAATTGCATTAAGCATAGTTAATATTGTGGAATTGTTTTCTTTCTTTTTCTTATTCTAGATGGTCCCCGGCCATCACAAAAAGAAATTATATCACTTCGGGCATTTATGCTGCTTTTTCTGAAACAGCTTATATTAAAGGTAAAATAATTTTACATAATTCAGAATGATAGTATATTGTATGGAAGGGAACTTTTGGCATATTTTAAAATGATTATCATTAACTTAATAGTGTCTATGAATTGCTTTCAGAGTTTTGAAATTTTGTGTTAACTTTTGTTTAATAACTTCGTTAAATGCTCTGAGAAGCTTCTTATTAAGGAATGTGTCAGAAATGGGCAAGGGTCAGATGAGTTGTAACTGAGTATAAATATATCATTCTGGAAAACTGTCTTTGTTTCAGGTTAAGAAACCTTGCAAAAAAATTGTGTATTTTATTACAGTATGAGTTTTTAAACGTTAATTTGAAGAGAAAGGGAAAATAAAAGCAAAATCATAACAGTATACAAAAGTTGATAAAATAAACTGTTGTATTTGTACTTTTTTAAGGAAGTAGTCATCACAGATACTGAATACAGTTGGTGATATCCTAACTGTTGATAGTGTCAAGTAATTTGATAGCTTTTTAAAAATAGATATGATTTTCCAAATATTTACTTATGTAACTTGAAATATGTCTATGAATTTTGAAGTATTTGGTGATTTTAATTAAAATATCACTGCTTATAAGGTTTTACTTTCTTATAAAATAGTCATTTTTATGCCTTTCTTTAAAGTTATTATTTTAGATTTAAATTAAGTATTGTAATATTTTTTAAAAATTAGGACCGAGGGGTCAAGGAAGATGAACTTCAGAGTATATTAAATTACCTTCTCACAATGCATGAGGTAGGACATATTATTGGTCTTTTAATCATTTTGTTCAGAGCTTTAGAGAAGAATTTTAACTAAATATTTATGATTCTTATTATGCAGGATGAAAATATTCATGATGTGTTACAGTTACTAGTGGCTTTAATGTCAGAACACCCAGCTTCAATGATACCAGCATTTGATCAAAGAAATGGAATAAGGTATGATTATAATAGTATTCTTCTTACAATTTAATGCAGCACTGCTGTGCATCCTAGATGCTATTGTATAAACATTTGAATAAATGCAGCAAAATCTTACACATAAGAAAGGAATAAATGGAAAAAACAGCTATCCATCCTCGAATACCCAAGTAAAATTATGAAGTTTATAGAAGATGGTCTCAGACATTAAGTAGATTAATTATTATTGCTTTAGAAACAACATTTCAAATAATTGGAAGAGCAGTTTTTTTTTTCCAAGTACAATAAAGAGCATGGTATATTTCAGCAAAGAGATGCAAGAGAATTTTATGGCATTAGGCCCGAGAGGGCAGATACCAAAGGCTTATATTATGGTAATCACTTTAGGCTTTTTAATTTTTTCATGTTGATGATGAAAATTGAAAAATTTTGAATGGGGAAATGATGTGCTTTGCCAGTTTTTTTTAGATTTATAATCAGCAGTTATGAAATATGAGTTGAAGGACAAGAGTGATGTAGCAAGATTAGCAGATATTATTTATTCATTAGTATTAGAAATGATGAATTGAGTCAGTAGCAGTGCAGTGAGAATGGACTTGAAAGTTAGATTGGAATGTGAAGCCCAAACCAAAAGATTCTGAAAGTTTAGTTATGGTGAATCTAACATAACTGGGTAGGTAGGGGAAGCATTATCTTGAGTAATAATCTCATGAACTAGAATCTGTAGTTCATTCCTGTAGGGAAATTCTCTTTTTATTTTCTGGAATTTGAGTTAGTGGGAAGAATAGGAAATATGGATTGTACCATATGTATCTCAATAAATTTTTACAAAAGAGTTTAGAAATGACATATCAGTAACTCCCAAGGCATTTTTTTTGTGTGTGTGTTTCTTGTTTTTGGCCAGTTTTATTTGCATATAACAACTTTTTAGACTTGAAGACTTTCTCTTTCTTTTTTTTTTAAACTTGAAAACTCTTTTTTTCCTTTAATATGAGACACCTGTTCCCCCCCTTTTTTGACAACAATGTAGTGTTTTATTTTTGTTCTCAATTATAGTACATATTTGTTCTTGTTGTCATACAGAAGTAGTCTCTCTAAAATTCGATTTTATAACATCTAGTTTTTTCTCTGAAGTGACTTTTAGTATCTAATTTCAGCTGGCTATGTGCTGACTATTTCCCTTGGTTTCTGCCACAGGCTTAATGAAAATGCTCACCAATCCATCTCCCAGGATGGATTGCCATTTACCTCTTAGGGCCTTCATAGAATTTAATGAGATGATTGTACCAGTGCTCTTTGAAGACTTGGAGTTTTAGAAGAGTTCTCCAAAAGTCTCAAAAGATTTGTACTATGATTTGTTCATGAAAAATTTATTTTTATAATTTTCAGTAAATGTTGAGGGCATCAGATGTTCAAATGAATGAACCCAAATATTGGAAACACTTACTGATATAACAAAATAGAAAGTATAGGGTCAGATGACTACTAAATCAGAATATATGAAAGATGTAAATATCTGAAAAACAAGTTGCCACCACCACTTACAATATATTATGAAATCCGAAATGGAAATGAAACATGAATGTTGATAACAAGTCAATACTGATGTATTATTTTTGATAGATATTAACTTTCATTATAATAATACTATGTAATCAATCATATTTTACAAATACATTAATGAGAGAAAATTACCTTTAGTTCACAGTACAGTTTCATCAGCATCTTTTTGTATTTTATTTGATTCTTTGGCTAATATTTATTTGTATTTTTATTGGCATATTATAATGTATTATTTGGCTATACATATTTTCTGTATTTTTATTGGCATATTACAGTTGTACATAATGTAGTTGTTGCTACATATTTGTACATACACAAAATATAACAACATAATTCAGTCATTCCCCACTATTTTTCCTTTCCTGTCTACCTCCCTCCTTTGCTCCCTTTCCTGTATTCTACTGCTTCCCCTTCAGAATTCATGAGACTCCCTTCCATCACAACCAGATTTCTATTCTTTTTCCTCTGTAACTTGCACATATGAGATAAAATATACAATCCTTGACTTTATTATTGAATAAAACTCAATTTTCTATGTATACCATATTTTCTTTATCTTCATCTATGGACAATGGATGAATCCATTCATCTATTGACTAGGCTACTTTCATGATTTGGCTATTTGTGACTTGTGCTGCGTTAAAAATGGGTATGCATGTATCGCTATAGTAGGATGACTTTAATTCTTTAGGATAAATACTGAGGAGTGATAAGTGAGTTAAATGGTGGTTCCATTTGTAGTCTTTTCAGGAACCTCCATATTGATTCCAATAGTGGTTGTACTAATTTACAGTTCCACCAACAGTGTGAAAGTGTTTCTTTTTCTTCACATCCTCTCCAGCAGTTATTAATGTTTGTATTTTTTCCTCCTTTTTGGTGGTACCAGTAATTGAACTCAGAGGGAGTTAACTACTGAACCACATCCCCAGCCCTTTTTTATATTTAAAGATAGGATCTTGTTAAGTTGTTTAGGACCTTGCAAAGTTGCTGAGGCTGGCTTTGAACTCGAAATCCTCCTGCATTAGCCTCCTGAGCCACTGGGATTATAGATGTGTGCCACTGCACCAGCTTGTTTATATTCTTAATGGCTCCCATTCTACTGAATTCATAACGTGAGTTTGGATGTGTTCTATCCTTTTCTGTTCCATGCAGTGATTTGAGTAACATTGGCATTAGTTCTTCTAGAAAGGTTTAATATTCAACTGAGAATCCATCTGGTCCTGGGCTTTTCTTTGTTGCAAGGCTTTTTATTAATTTTTCTAGCTCATTGCTAGTTATTGGTACATTTAGGTTTTCTGTGTCCTCTTGATTCCATTTTGGCATGTCACATGTGTTTAGAATAGTTTCCGTTCTTCTAGATTTTCTAATTTATTGAAGTATAATTTTTTAAAATAGTCCCCGATTATTCTCTGTATTTCTGTGATATCTGTGGTGATTTTTCCTTTTTTATATCTAATTTGGTCTTTTGGATTTCCATTTGGTTAATTTGGCTAAGGGCTCATCAATCTTGTTTATCTTTTCACAGAACTGACCTTTTATTCTATTTGTTTTGTTTGTTTGTTCTCAATTTTATTGATTTCATCTTTGATCTTCATTATTTCCTTCCACTGGTTTTAGAATTGGTTCTTGTTTTTTAAGGGTCTTGAGATGCTCCATTAAGTTATTAATGATTTTTTGGATTTTTCTTATGTAGGTAATCATAGCTATAAACTTTCCTTCTCCCTTCATGGTGTGTCTCTGAAGTTTTGGTATGTTTTGCCTGTATTCTCTTTTGATTCTAAGAATTTTAAAATTTCTACCCTAATTTCTTCTATCACTCATTCATCATTCAAAAGTGCAGTGTTCATTCTCTATGTTTATATGTAGTTCCTATAGGCATTTTTTTTGTTGATTTCTAATTTAATTCCATTATGAGCAGATAAGGTGCAAGGAATTTTATACACACACACACACACACACACACACACACACACACAATGTGTCCTAAAACATGATCTGTTTGGGAAATGGTTCCATTACCATTAAGAAAAAAGTGTATTTGACTGTTGTTTGATGAAATATTTTGTAGATGCCTGTTAAGGCCATTTGATGTATATTTTTCAGTTCCAAAGTGTCTTCACTGAGTTTATGTCTGGATGACCTAACTGTTGGTTAGAAAGTTGTATTGAAATCACCTAGTATTATTGTACTGGGGTCTAATTGAGTATTTAATTCAAGTAGTGTCTGTTTTTTATAATTAAGTACACCAATATGTGGGGGATCAATATTTATTATTATCATATCATCTGGTGGGGTTTTACCTTTACCAATGTGAAGTGACCTTCTTTGTCTCTTATGATTAATTTTGGCTTGAGTTTTCTTTGTTAGATAGGAAATTTGCTACCACTGCATGTTTTGGGGTTGCTTTTGCAAGTTATATCAATTTCCATTCTTTTACTTTCAGCATGTGGCTCTCTTTGCCTGGAAGGTGAGTCTCTTGCAAACGACAGATAGTTAGGTCTTATTTTCTATTCCATTCTTCATGTCTTTCTTTTAATTGGATATTTGAGACCATTTACATTTATTGTTTTTATAGAGAGATGTTTATTAATTTCTGTCATTTTAAATTTACTTATAATGTACATTTTGTCCCTGTTTCACATTTGTTTAACCACTCTTCAAATGATAGTTGTTCATTTGTGAGATCTTAGGTTTGCTTTATATTTCTTCTGGGTGAAATATATCTTTAAATATGTTCTCCTTAGGGCTTGCTTAGTAGACTTTAATTCTTTTAATTTCTGCTTATCTTTGAAGGTTTTTATTTCTTTGATTATCAATAGCTTTTGTAGATATATCAGTCTTGGGTGACAGTTATTTTCTTTCTGGACATGGAAAAAATCAGTCTAAGTCCTCTGGGCTTACAGAGTTTATGCTAAGAAATTGGAAGAAATTTTGAGGTCTTGCCTTTAAGAGTGACCTGATGTTTTTCTCTTCAAACTGTCCTTTTTCTCCATGTTAGCAATTTTAATTTTAAGGTGTTGTAGATTCTTATTTGCTCTTGACTATTTGGGATCTGAATAGCTCCTGTATCTGGATGTCCATCTTATTCTCAAGGTTTTGGAAATTTTATGTTATTATTTCCTCAAAGAGGTTATCCATTACATTAGCCTGCCTTTTACAACTTTCTTCAATTACAGTGATTTTTAAATTTTCACTCTTTTATGTTGTCCCAGAAGTCTTGTGTGTCCTGATTATGGTTTCTTATTTTCGTTAATACTCTCTACATGTTCACCGTTGGCCACTTAATCTTCCAGCTCTGAGATTCTTTCTTTAGGATGCTTTATTCTATTAGAGAGATTTTCAGTTGAGTATTTTGATTTATTATATCTTTAATTTTCACAGTTTTTGTTTGGTTCCTTTTCATTGTATTTATCTCCAGATTGAATTTCTCACTCATATTCTGTGCTGAATTCTGTAATTAATTCAATTGTCTTCTCTAGGAGTTCATTGATCATTTTTATAGTTATTATTTTGAATGCTTTTTTGACATTTCATCTATAATCTATGATGTAAAATATATAGTGCACTTCTGTTACCACTTGTGTTGTTGTTCAACCTGGACTACTCATCTCAGAATATACCATGACACTTTATTTTAAAAAAAGACACTGATGTAAAGCATACCCTAATTTTATAGTTGCTACTGCTACTCCTCAGAGAAACTTCTTAAATTTTAGAATTAATTGTAAATATAAATGATTTACCATTAGCCTTTCTTCATTATGTAAATATACTTTTTAATAAAAAAGGAATATAATTTCTAAAGCACAAATATGTTATAATGAATATGACTACATTTTTATATAGTATTAAAGTTTAGATAATGTGTTACTATAGGCTTTTTTCCTCCAAATATCAGGAAAATTGCTCAAATTATTTTCAGTAAAAATTGAATAATGTATAAAAATATCATTAGAGTTGAAACTAGTAATTACAAAGCTATCAGGAAATAATTTTCTTTTCTCTTTTGCTTATACGGCTACCTCATTCTTCCTTCTGTATGTTACCTCTCTAAACAAAAACAGAACATTGCTGTCCTAGTTTTTTTTAAATATCAGTTCCTAATTAGGAGCCAAACAAAACCTATGTATTGTTTATTAGTTTACATCTTAATTCTCAAAGTCAAATATTGGGGGAGGAGATAAAGCCCTAACTAAGCATGTCTTAAAATTGAAAAAATTTTTCAATGTCCTGGGAGGCAATACTTAGCAATAACCAATCACATTGTTTTTTGAGAATTTATTGTAGGATATTTAAATAAAAATTAATGAAATGTACTTCCTTTAAATTTTTCCAAACACTTGTAAAAATCCTGTAATATATTTTATGTGTTTTTAGTATTGGTAAGTGTATAAAATATAACGTATATACTTTTTTAGGGTGATCTACAAATTATTGGCTTCTAAAAGTGAAAGTATTTGGGTTCAAGCTCTGAAGGTTCTGGGATACTTTCTGAAGCATTTAGGTCACAAGTAAGTTGATTTTTTTCATAGTGAATTACAGAAATATCTATTGAAATTTGTTATGAGTTTTGTAACATGAAATTTGGCTAGAAAAATTCTAACATTGAAGAATCTTAACAAAATTTATAAAAGTATTTTGTAATTTCTTATTAATAATAGATTATGGAACAAGATAATACATTAAATAATATAGTTTATTTCTGCCTTTTTCTGGAATTGAAAATATTGTTCATTTTAAGAATAGAATAAAATATAAAATAAAACACATAGTGTGAATTCATTGAAAACTTTCTTAACACAGGGACTACCATGTTAGACTTAAATGTTGAGTCAGTGTTTTATTATTATTTGTTTATATTTTCTCTTATTTAACAGTGAGGTCTTTGATTATGTTTGTCACTTAAGAATCATATATTGCCTAATTTTTTCACCCAAATCCAGAATTTACTTTTCATGTATGTAATAACTACTATTTTAATGTTTGCAGTTCACAGTATATTGTGCAATACATGCTATTTCATGAACCTAGTTTTTGTGCAAGTGAACCTAAGAAAATAGTACTGTAACTTTAATATTGCCAGATGGGATTCTTCCTAGAATCTTACTGTTGCCAATTTTTTCTGTTGCTTATATTTGCAAAGAGTTTTTTCATAACATTGATGAGACTGTAGAAGATTAGGTACTCTAATAACATTTTGGAATATAGTTTTTTGTTTTGGTATCGAATCAGTAGCTAAGGGAGAATGGTGCTTTAAAGTATAGAGAATATTTCACACAAAGCCAGAATTGCAAAAAAGTATTACATACAAGTAAGGGTAGTATAAGTTTCCAAATAATAGGGTGCTGGCATATTTGATAGTATGGCATAAGGATTACTCTGGTAGCTTTGATTAAGTAAAAGAAATTGACTTGGATAAAATTAAAGGATTTTAGCCCTAGATCAAACTGAAGAATGCTCATTGAAAAATATAGAAGAAGGGTCGGAAGATGTAGCTCAGTGATAGAACACTTTCCTAGGCCTTGGGTTCAAACCTTGATGCCATCAAATACATCACTCAATCAGTCAAAAACTAAAAATAAAGAAGAAGATGAAAATCATAGATATTGTAAAATTAAAAACGATAAGCAGGCCATTTTCTGCATAAACATGGATGATTAAGATATCAACTTTCTCTTTTTCCTATAATATTCACAAATAATTCAGTAAAATGTAAATATAAAAGCCCTCACACAATTGTTTGAAAGATTGAAGGTAGATAAACTCCAGTATCTAGGCACTCTAAGCTATTACTGTTGACTGGTGAAAGCCACTAAATTTAGTGCAATTTGTCAAGAATTTAGAGAAAAGAAAATATGAAGAGAATGGTGAGAGTGTTCAGTGATAACAGATCTCACAAAAAGTGTCAGTGAATGTAGTTTCTGAAGTTTAAGGCTCACTTTAAGGTGCAACAGTAGACCCTTTTGAATGTTAGATACATTATGGTATGATAGCACAATCCTTCTTCTATCAAATTTGTTTCAGAAAAGCAGAAGATGTATAGCAAAGAATAATACATGAGCCATATTTGTAGGAAGCAGTCTGTTTCTGTGGCCATCAAGAAAGAAACAATTTTTAAATTGTGAAAGCAGAAACCTTACATACATACTTGGAAATCTTTTGCAAATGTCTTGGTTCAGGAAAATTAGATTATGTCAAAAGTACAAAAAAATGGCACACATTCAGTACATATGTATCAAATAGAAAACTTGGGGTAAGGAGAAAAAATAACTAAAATATGTAAGGAACACTCACCAGAAAGAAATATGTTAATGCACCATAAAATAATGTGATTTAAATTTTTGCTCAAGTTTAAAAAGTAAAAAAGTAAAAATTGCTTCTGATGAAGAATGGCTACCAACAAGAATTTCAAGAAGTTTAAGAAATGTTAACATAACATGGAAGTCTTGAATTATAAGCTAACAAAACTTTGGAAAAATTGTTGGAGGAAATAAAGTATCACACAAATAGAAATAAAATTGGAAGAAGCTCAAAGAAAAATATACTGTTTGACTAGCGTAGGAAGATAAAAATGAAAAAAAACAGTAATAATACATATAAAGGAAAAAATAATTTAGAAGTATGAAAGAGAAAATGGGGGAGGAAAATGAGTTCCAACATGGCATAAATGGAGTTTCCAAATTAAAAAAAGCAAAAAAATTAAAAATGAACAAGACAAATATTTACATGATAATTTAATGAACTCATAAGATTTTACTTTTACTTCGATTATTTAAAGACACACTGCAGCACTGGGGAAATTGACCTAAAATGATCAGCATGAAGGTGTATTATTTGACTTAAGTATAACAATTCTTTATATAATTCTATGGATATGGGGGTTGCTGATCCTGGCTGTAGGCTTCTGTAAAACAACCTACAATATAGCAAAATGTAGAGCAACAATTATAATATACTCAGATGAAGAAACTGAGACTGAGCTATCCTTTAAATTAAAAGGTGCTGGAAAATAACTGTTAATCAGACAAGAAATTGTTTCTGTGAATAATTATTAAGAAAATTGCCAGAGACAAAGGTCAGCCAGTTAGCAATGAGTGGAGAATACAGTTAAGGACTACTGATAAACACTGAATAAATATAACCAAAAATTGAGATGAAAATAAATGTTCAAATTAGTGTGACAGCAGATTTTTCATTTTTGGGGTCCTAATAATGTAGAAATAATACAGCTGTAATGAATTGGGAGAGGATGGAAGAAAGAAGTCAATTTACATCTAAGGAGTCATTTTGTTCTCATATGAGCTGAGAAGTTAAATATTAGAAATAGGGACCTAAAATTTGATAGTGAAGGGAGAGGAAAAAGTAAGAGTGAATATATTAACTTCATCATTGCCCCCAGTGAGGAATTTGACTTTCTTCTAATCAATGGAGGATTACCTTTCATTTTATAGTTACAAGAATAAGTATTTCAACCAAAATATAAACTTTCAAAATACTGAAGATCTGTGAATAAATTAAGAACATATAATGGAACTCTAAAAAAATATATAATAGAAGATAAAATATGGCATTTTAATATATCTAAAACCAGGCAAATCTATCATAAAAATAAATATAAAAATTTTAATCACCTGTTGTAAAACATCAATTTGTCATAGCAATAAGACCTTTACTTTTCAGTAAATTATAGTGTACCCATAAAATATTTTGGCATATTATACAATTCTAAAACAAAACCAATGAGATAACTCTCTATTATGTGGTATCACTATATTGCTAAATGATTTTAAAAAGTAAAGATAAATGTTTCAGATGCTATTTTTTTGCATTAGAAAGAGAATTAAGAACACAGTAACTTAAGAAAATATAGAATACATGAGAAACAAGAAATTAGTTAGATGACTTCTAATTAGACATTGGTGGAAACAAAGGTAGGTATGATTTATTTTACTTTTTAGTTAATATGTGTGTTGCCTATTGAGAAATTTCTTCAGTAATAATGTTGTTTTTAAAACTATAAACATTAAAAATATCAAGCATCTAATGAAATCTTGGAAGCATTTTCAGTATTGGTATTAATGGAGTTGGGTTTAATAAAATTAATGACTAATGAGTTAAAATAGTTCGGTTTTAGCATTCATAGAGCAAAAGGACTAATGCTAATATTCTGTACTTAAATAAACAAAGAATTAACTACAATTTATTCCTATCAATATATTTTAAAAAAACCTCAATCTATCAAAAATAACATGTAAAAGAAAGCATATATAGGTTGAGATTTAATAAACAGATGTAATTGGTTAATAAAATACAGGTGGGATGTTGACTTACCCACATATTTGCTCTGTGATCTTAGAAATATTTCTGAACCTTAGATTTTTATCTTTTTAAGGGAGTAAAACTCTGTAGTGCTTCCCTCATATAGTGATTAATCAAAGTGTATAACCTTGTGATAATTTGAACAGTTGACAAAAGGGATAATGAATACATTTATTTCTTCACTATGATTAGATATTAATCTGAACAGCTGACATCAAACATAAATGGAACCCTAGTAGCATTCATATCAACAATGAGATAAGAGTGATTCCACTATAATTTAATCATTAATATTAATTATTTTTTAAGATTTGAAATAAAAATAAAAGACAACTGTTAGATGGGAAGAAATATGTATCATTAACTTTAGATGATTTGGTTCTATATTTATAAACCTAAGAAAACAACTTTAAAACTCTTGAAAAAAGAGATCTTACTAAACTCAGCATCTCATTTGTCTGGCAGTAAATCTACTTGCTCTGTGTGAATTGGCCCTATCCAACACCTGGTTTATAATTTCTATAAAGTACGTGAAATACAAATTGTGAGATCAACCCTACACTTTGTCAGCTGGACTAGCAATAGGTTTGACATTTCATTAAAATGGAAAAGTCTATTACAGGTAATATATGGAGCTACTCCCAACTCTAGAAACTTTAACTTGAAGTTAATCTCCTCTCCTTGAGTGTGGAAGGGACTTACTCGCTGGCTTCCAAAAATAGTAAAGCCTGGCATCTTTTTCACTATTGATTAAGGTTAACATCAGTAGTCATATGTTATGTTGATAATGTTCTTCCCGATATGATGTGATGAGAAGGACACCTCACCTTATAGTATTCTCTTGCCTCCCCACAAACAACCTTGGGACATTCACAAAGAAGCATCATATATCCCCAAATTGAGGGATGTTCTACAAAATGTCTGATTTGTACTCTTCAAAACTGTCAAGAACATGAAAACAAAGAATGGGAAACTGCCACATACTAGGATAGTTCAAGGAGAAATGATAACTGAATGAAAGGTGGGACCATGGATTAGATTTTTGAACAGAAAAGGAAAATTAGTGGGAAACTGGTAAAATCTAAGTTAAGTTTGTAGATGAGTTAATAATATCATATTAATATTGATTTTTAAAGTTTTTATAAATGTACCATAGTGAGGGTTAACATTCACGCTGGCTGAATACTATATGAGAATTCACTATACTATCTTTGCAGCTTTTCTATAAATCCTAAAAATTTTCCAAAATCATACAAAATTAAGAAGCCAAACTTGGATTTATGTTGGAATGTAAAGCCACACGATTCCTACATGCAGGTGTTCTGATGATTAATTGTCCTCAGAGCCAGATTCTTCTAACAAGTGATTCAAATGGATGAACAAAGTGCTCAAGTGCTATACAATAATACACCTAAAAATAAAAATTTTAAAAGAGATTATCAAGTTTCCACTGTAGAAATAAAAATTATAAAACCTTGTTTATTTGTCTAATGTTTTAACTTTAAATGTTGTTTCTTCTGGGTGAATTGCTAAGATTATCACACTATGACCTGTACTGTTAGTAGTAAAGTGAATGACTTACTATCTCTAATTGTTACTTACAGGTATAGTATACTGACAAAAGCTTATCTTGTTTATTTTTTTAACTAGGTAAATTAGTTTTTTATTTTTTTATTTTTTTTTTCTGGCAGAGCCAGTTGTCTGATTACCAAAATTATGGTATGATGAGAATTCAGGGAGTATGGCAGCTGGAAAGAAGTTTCCTTCCCTTACACTTTCAAATTTGAGTTATTTGGGTTTCATCAGCCAAATGTTGGTTCTTGTGCATACATGGGTACAAATGAATCTTGATATTCTGATGAAGTTACTAGTAGAGAAAATAGGGAACTTCTGAGGAAATTTCTCTCTCATGGGGTAGTAAAACAGCTAAAGAACTATGTTAGATCCTTAAGATAAAGATGAAAAACTTGATAGGTGTTTTGCTCTCACACATTTCTGCCTACTATCTTCTTTTCTTTTCTCCTGCCCTCACCCTCAGCCTAAGAGGAATGTTTACAACAGCTTCCTGTAAGTGACTACCAGAAGGCTAAGAAGTACCTAAAATGGAGGGATATATCTTTTTGCCTTAAAATTTATGCGTGTACATGGAGATTGAAGTGCTAGGATGCTAGATTCAGTGGTCCTTTTAGGACTTACAGCTTGCCAAGTTGTGTACTGCAGATCACTGAGTTAAGAGAAAGCCTGGCCTTCTAACACCTGTATGTTTCACATCATTTAAAATTCACAAGCATGAGATTTGAGTTCTACTATGTGAATCATTAAAAAAATAACAACTCACTTAAAGAGACACTTGTTGTCAGTGTTAGGAGATCATCACACTATGCACCAAAAAAATGAAACTATGTTGGAATACTTTTTTACAAAGAGCATTTTAATTACAAAGAACATTTGAGATTCACTTAGAGCACCAAAAATGATATCTGTTCTTTTATGTCATCATACTTTCTCCCTCAACTCCCTGCTCCAGTTCACCCAATTTAGTGAACTGGAACATCTCAAAATTAGTGGACTTAAAGATCTAAAATATAAAGTGAGAAAAGATAAAGCCTTAGGAAATAGGACACATAACCTGTGACTAATAGTAGTTGGAGGAGAAATATTATGGATAAAACTAGGTATCCTGAAAACTTTGTACTACTAAAAAATTAGAAATATTGAGTAGCTAGGTAGTGTAGTATACAACTGTAATCCCAGCAGCCTGGGAGGCTGAGGCAGGAGGAATGTTAGTTCAAAGGTAGCCTCAGCAACTTAGTGAGTCCCCCCCCTAAGTAATGAATCCAGACCCTGTCTCTAAATGAAATATATGCAAAAAAGGGCTGGGGATGTGGCTTAGTGGTTAAGTACCCTGGGTTCAATCCCTAGTACCAAAAAAAACAAAAACAAAAAACCACCAAAAAACAAAAAACAACAAAAGGTGTGTGCGTGCGTGTGCTTGTGTGCATGTGTCTGCATGTGTGTGTGTGTGTCTGTGTGTGTGTAAAATCCATTTAAATGAATAGCTGAGCACAGAAAAATAAGGGAAATTCTCATATGCCAAGAAAACATAGAAAAACAAGACTTAAGGAATAAAGTAATTATATTATTTGTATTCTTGATGATTGCCATTCTGATTGGAATGAGATGAAATCTCAGTGTAATTTTGATTTGCACTTTCCTAATTACTAAGGATGTTAAATATATTTGTTGACCATTTGCATTTCTTTTTTTCCTCCTTTTTTTGAGAAATATCTTTTAGTTTCTTTGCTCTTCTATGGATTGGTTATTTGGATTTTTGATGTTGAGTATTTTGAGTTGTATATATTTTGGATATTAATCTTCTTTGGAAAGAGAAGTTGGCTAAGATTTTTTTCCCCTCTATAAGCTATTCATGCTCTTAATTGTTCCCTTTGCTGTTCATAATAATTTAAATTTGAAACCATTCCCTTATTGAGGATGTAAGAAAAAGATACACTCGTAGATTTTTTTAAAATATATTTTTTAGTTTTTGATGGACCTTTATTTTACTTATTTTTATGTGGTGATGATAATCAAACCCAGTGCCTCACACGTACTAGTCAAGCACTCTACCAATGAGCCACAACCCCAATCCCTACTCATAGATATTTGGTAAGACTACAAATTAGACCAACCACTTTGGAATGCAGTATAAAAATGCCTCAAAAGACTAGGAATGAATTTACCATATGACCCAGCTATTCCACTCCTTAGTATTCATCCAAAAAACTAAAATCACCACACTATAGTGATATATGTGTACCAATATTTATAGCAGCACAATTCACAATGACTAAGTTATGGAACCAGCCTAGGTGTTTCTCAATAGACTAATAGATAAAGAAATTATACATATATACACTGGAGTTTTATGGAGTTCTAAAAAGAATTAAATTATGTCATTTGCTGGCATATGGCTGGAACTGGAGAAAATTATGATAAATGGAAAAAGCCAGGCTTAGAGAGTCAAAAGTTGAAGGCTGGGGTTGTGGCTCTAAGGTAGAGCACTTTTTTTGCATGTGCGAGGCCCTGGGTTTGATCCTCAGCATCACATAAAAAATAGATAAATAAAAATAAAGATATTTTAAAAAGGAGTCAAGAGTTGAGTGTTTTTTCTCATATGGAGAAAGTAGAGAGAAATAGGAAGTTAACAAAAAGGGTGGAGGCAGAATCTTATCAAAATAGAAAAACAATGGAGTAGATGAAGGGGACCAAGTGGGAAGGAGGAGAGATATGAAATAAGAGGAACTAGATAATGAAATTGACCAAATGATGCTATGTGTATGCATGAATATCTCATAATGAATTCAATTATATATATAATTCACCAATTAGAAAATAAATTAATAGGAAGACTACTCAAGTAGAGGAAGGGGATCAGGGAAACCAGGAGAGGAGTAAATGGATTATACTGGGGATTGAAAGGGATTGTTTGCATTCATGGGTATGCCAAATGAATCCTACACTTATAAAATTACAATGCAGTAATAAAAAATATTGAAATTTTAAAAATAAGGTAATTTTAAATCAAATGATATATTTTTTAAAAATCCTAATTGTGGAAATGGAAAAATAATAATTAGAATTAACAACTGTATTGACAGGTTAAAATGACAAGGTAATCTTGAGGAGTTGGTGAATTGGAAGATAGAACTGAAAAAAATTACCTAAAATGCCTAAAATGTTACACCAAGAGCAAAAGATGACCAACTTGAAAGGAAGAGATGGAGAAAGAATGAGAGTTTTAAATGTGGCTAATAAAAATTGTTATAAAGGGGAAGAAAATGGGAGAAAGGCAGTATTAAAGAAACTTACTGAAAATTTTTATAGAATTGATGAAAGACCTAGTTTCTTAGATTTTGAGAGTGAAATGAGCTTTGAGCAGAACAAAACAGTCCTCTCATATGGAGGACTAAAAGTAAAACTGCAGAGCACCAAAGAAGATGAGCAGCACAAGAAAGATAATTCTATACTGTAAAGACCTCTGTCATATTCTTGGATACACAGAATTAATGTTGTTAAAATGGCAGTATTACCAAAAGTGATCTACAGATTCAATGTAATTCCCATTAAATTACTAATGATAATCTTCCCAGAACTAGAAAAATTAATCCTGAAATTCCTGTGGAAAAACAAAAGACCCAGAATAGTTAAAGTAACCCTGAACAAAAAAAAAAAAAAAGGAATCACAATATTTGGTTTCAAATTATACTACAGAGGCATAGTAAATATGAGCATCATGATTCCTGGCTTAAAAATATACATGAAGACCAGTGGAACAGAATAGATGACAGAGAAACAAACCCATACACATTTGGTCATGTGATTCTTGACAAAGGTTATAAGCCTTTTAAACAAGTGGTAATGGAAAAACTGGGCATCCATATGTAGAAGATTGAGATTAATTCCTTCTCTCTCACCTAACATGGAAATCATTCAAGATTAATTCAAGACCTAAGAATAAAACCAGAAACTTAGCAACTATTAGAAGAAAAAAATAAAGGAAACATTTCACATGTAGATTCAGGCAAAGACTTACTGAATAGGAACATATATCTCAGGGAATAAGAAAATTAATAAATGGGATAAGATCAAATTAAAAAGCTTCTGCACAGAAAGGAAATAACACTGAAGTGACAGCTAATAGATTAAAGTCTTTGCCAGATACTCTTCCAAGTCAGGATTAATGTCCAGAATATATAAAAAACTCAAAATTAGAAAATCTAATGACCTGATCAATAAATGGGCATATGAACTGAATGGGTATATCTCAAAAGAAGAAGTACAAATGTTCAACAGAAAATATGAAAAATATTCAACAATTTTAGCCATAAGGGAAATGCAAATCAAAACAGATTTCATCTACTCTAATTAGAATTGCACTCCAAAAGGAATACAAATAACATTAAATGCCGGTGAAGATGTGGGAAAAAGGCACTCTTGTACTTTTGATGGCTATGTAAATTAACACAAAAATCAGTATTGAGGTTCTTCCAAAAGCTAAAGTTAGAACTACTATATGATCAGTTAAACCACTCCATGGAATTTATTCAAAAAAATTAAAGCCAGCATACTTCAAACTTATGTGTGTTCCCATGCTTATCACAGCACAATTAATAACCAACTTAAGTGATCAGCCTAGATATCTATCAACAAGTGAATGGATGAAGAAAAAGTGGTACATATACACAACTGAGTTTTTCTCAGGTATAAGGAAGAAGAAAATTATATTATTTGCAGGAAACTGGATGGAAACTGGAGAATAATTTTGAGAGAACTGTGACAGACAGGCTCAAGAGAGAAAAGTGCCATATGTTTTCCCTCATAAATGCAAGCTATAGGGGTAAAAACTGGACACTGTGAAAGTAGAAGGATTACTAGGTTTCTTCCTTAGAATTCCTAAATTAGAGTGATGGGTTTCTTTGATATTCCTATTTTCTCTTTCTTCTTACCCTGAGTGGGAGGAAATGGGTACCTTGAAAGAAATGAAGAATGGAGTCTGACATTGTGTGATAGAAGTGAAGGCTGCAAGTCTTTCCATATCAATTTGGGGGATCAACAATTTCCCTTTGGAAATTAGATAAATTCATTAAGTAAAATGAATTGAGTGGTAGTGGAAGATTCTTTGAAGGAGAACTTATCCAAATAGAGCAGTGCTCCTATTCCAGCAAGTCTGCCCATAGCCTCAGCTATCCTTTCAGTCTCTTGAAGCCTTTATGCTTCAGAAAAAAGGAATAGAATAGGAAATGATGCTCAGCCTTGGAAATGGATCATAGAGGACAAAACAAGTCTCACTCAGTTTATGTGGGTTTTAAGAGGACAAATAAGTAAATGTGAACAAACTACACAAACATAAGCAAGATAGGAAAAAAAATGCCAAGAAACCATATCAATGTGATGGTACAGGAGAGAGAGAAGAAATGAGTAAAAGAAGAGATGGAATTTACACCAGAAGGAAACGTATGGAAGAAAAAGAATTTTCTATAATGTTTTGAGATATAGAATAATTAACAAGAACATAAATTCAATAAGCTCTCAAAGACAACATAAAGAACACAAAGAGATGAAAAGGGAACTTAAAAGACTAAGGATATGATGACCCTAATTATATAATCATTTTAGAAATTGTAATAAATACTAAATGCAATATAGAGACAAAGTAAGTTGAAGGTAGATGGTGTGTCTAGATGAGAGAATCAAATGAAATAGAAAGCAGTTTCACAAAATAAATAATGAATATTTATGTAGAAAAAGTATACTGTATTTTAGAAAAATTTGACACAAAAGACGAACACTAAGATATATTTAAATCAAATTGTAGTGATAAAGAAGAATATCTAAAAAGCCAATCTAGGCAAAAAAGGAAATCACATTCAAATGGTTAAACATTTAGCTATCCTCAGATTTGTGCCAGTTGAATTCAGTGGCAAAAGAAATAAAGCAGTATCCTCAAGTTCTGATGTAGGAGTAACAAAGTATTATTCTCTGCCAAGTACAAACATGAGGGCAAATATTCAGAGGGACAGGTGTCTTAATCTTCTCTTAAATGACATGTAGCCAACTGAGAAAAAAGTGAATAGAAAGAAACCAGAAATGGTGAAGAGGTCAAGGAATTGAGTTCATTGAAAATATAAATATAAAATATAAATACCTAACAATTCATACATCACAACAGTGCTAAGATCAGCATATGTGCTTCAAACTTTGGTTCTAGTCAGATCGAAATATAGGTCACAAAAAGGTAGTGCCAAGTGTGAGAATGCTAATTGTCCATCTTTAATGTAAAGGGGTTGATATGATCTAAAACTGAAATGTTAATTCTGGGAATCACTATTGTTTTATTTATAATTGATTTTTAAACCTCATAGAGATTAAAAAATATATCTCCTGTGCTAAAGAAAATCACCTGGAATTTTTTTTAAGTTCCATTTCCATTTATTTCTATTAAATATGAGTGAAATTATATTTGATCCTTTTTTGTTAAAATAAAATTTAGGGGGCTGAGTTTAGTATATCTTCTATGTGTGAGGCTCTGAGTTTCATCCCCAGCACCCCCACAAAATAACAATAAAGTAAAATTTAGTATGAGTTTTTTCTGTCCTTAGTCATTCTCTCTCCCATCCCTTTTTCTTTCTCTTACTCTCTTCTCCATGAAGAGATTTCTAGAATTTTATTACTTATTATGTTACTTTTGGGTAGCAAAATTATAAAATTTCGACATTTTATTTCTCTGCACAGCTTGTTTAGCACTTAAACAATTAAAAATTATTGGGTTCAATGAGTTAAAATAAAACCCATTTAAAATGCTACAGGAGAAAGAATAAGGAATATTAATTGTTCACTAGGTGAACATGGTCTTTCCAACATTGACTCGAAATGAAAAAAGAAATGATGAAACTTGATAGATTTTATTGAAGAAAATTAAAGCCATTTCTATGCCACTTTTGAATTCAAAAGTGGAAAATATTTATTATTTATTTAATGAAGGGATAATTTTCTTAATGTTATTAGAGTTCTTATAATCAACTGGAAATACATGACTACATAGAAGAAAAAATGGCCATAGGACAGTATCAGGCAGTTCTTAGAAGTGGTATAAATGTTTTTAAAAATTATGAAAAGTTTTTAGTGTTTCTTATACGAAAATAATGTCGACTTTTTACATATCTAACTGACCCTTTTATGATTATAATATGTGGTATTTTGAAGCTACTTGTAAAATACATTTATACTTTCATTGTAGAAGTGTGAATGCATCTTTTTGGAGCTGAGTTTAGCCAAGTCTCATTAAAAAATTAAAATATGAAAGCTTTTAAATCAATCATTTAAGTTATAAGAACTTATTCTAAGGACAAAACCATGGGTATGCCCAAAGATTATCTAAAGGAAAAGTTAGTTTATGGTAGGGAAAAAAGGTCAGAACTAACAAATCTCTGAAGTAGTAAATGGAATAAATTAATCATGCTACATTTTTATTATTCATTTTAATATTGAATGACATGGAATGCATAGTGTGTGTTGATTTAAAGGAAAGTCTACAAATTACTTTATATAAAATCATCTCCTTCAGAGTAACATTTTTATTTATGTTTTTCATAATTTATATTCTTAGTAATTAATTCCAAAGAAATAACAAATATTTATAATGACTTTTTCCGGGTTATGAAATTAAGAGTTTCCTTTGTTTTTTTCCTATTTCTATATTATCTTTCACTTTATTATAAGAAGTATTTCTTGACCATTCAAAAAAGAAAGATACAGGAATAGGTTTTAGCAAAATGTTTAGTATGCTAGTAGTTTGTAATTTACATGAGTAAAATGTTATTCCTTTTTAATAAATACATTATATTCTGATACATATGGTTAGAAATCTTGCAAAATTCAAAAGCTAAAACAAATACGCATTGAAGTCTGTTTAGGTCTTAGAGATAAACAGGTTTATGATATTAGTTTCTCCAGTAAATTCCAACTGAAGTCTTTCCCAAACTGAATCAATAAATCTGGGTCTTTCATTAGGGGCCCTGTGGGAAACAAAATCATGTCATGTGTAGGGTCAGCACAGACATTTCCTGCCTGAGATGGTGGATGGCATTTTTGGCTCTCTTGACTGCTATGCAGCAAAATTTATTTGTAAGTTGTTGTTGTTGTTGTTGTTGTTTTGTTTTGCTTTGCTTTTTAAAACAAACTACAAGAAGCTGGCCCATTTGTTCCCTAGTATCTGCACAGAATTCTTTAAAGTTTTACCCAGGTCTAGAATTAAGCATTTACATTGGAGGGGATAGTCAAGAGGGCATAAATTTCTTTTGATAGCTGAAATTGTATTGGCACAATAAAGAGATTACTCTAAATTTCAGATAACCTAATTAGACATAGCTTTTACCAGCTCTGAAGCAGAGAGACATATCAAGGGCAATGCTTTGGCATTTGTTCTTTACTGGTTGGAAGCAGATGAAAGCTTCAGGGTTTCTTTTCTTGGATATGGCTTAAATTGGAAAACTTAAGCTTTCCCCACTATACTCACATAATATCCATAAGTCCTGTTTGTTTAATATTCATTTGACCTTTTCCAATCATATTTTGTGAACACAGCAACATGGGACAAATGTCCTAGCTTCCTCTTGGGTTCTGGTAACTTTGCTGTTTCCCTGGACTGAGGAAGACTGGATGAGGGGACCAGCTCTCCTGTGTCTTTGTTGTGGAGGGTGGATCTTGGAGACTGGAGTTAGAAGAGAGGATTTCCAGGTGAATGGTACCCAGATAGATGGTTCATCATTTAATTTCTGTATTGATTAAAGTAACAATAGTTGCTGTTACAGACAGTGAAGTTTTATTCTCTTATCAAACTAGTAGTTTTCTTTTCTGTTTGCTTAATATCCAAAGGGATTTCCCCAAAATATGATTATTTTATAAGCAAATTCTTCCATTTGGTGGTGCACTTATCTTCATCATATGGCTCCTGTGTTGCTGGCCTGTGGAAAGAACATAGAATATGTATATTAGTGTGTTCTGCAGACCATTCTTGAAATGCTCTACAACTTCTGACATTGGCTACAACTTAGTTAAATAATCACATCCACCTGTAAGAGAGACTGAAATTATAGTATAGCTGTTGACTCAGGAAGAAAGGAAAAAGAATTTGATAGTTACATAGTCTGTGTCATAATTGTAAATCCAGCAATAGAAAATCAAAGACAGACCGTAAAATACTGAGGTTTGGAAGCCAAGAAGACTAAGATCTTGAATTCTAAGAAAATGAAACGAATAAATATGTAGTAATTCCCTGCGCTGGAGCTGAGTGTTCCAGGAAGCCTTTACTGGATAGATCCTTCTACTGTACTTTTGGGTGAAGAAAGGGAACAGTTAAATCAGCCAATGGAAAATACGAAGGAATTTTTTTTTTTTTTTTTTTTTGTGGTGCTGGAGATTGAACCCAGGGGCACTCTAGTACTGAGTTACATCCCCAGCCTTTTTATTTTATTATTATTTTGAGACAGGGTCTTGCTAAGTTGTCCAGGCTGGCCTTGAACTTTCAATCCTCCTGCCTCAGCCTCCTGAGTTTCTGTTATTACAGGCATATATTACCATACCAGGCTAGAAAGTTTTTTTTTTTTAAATCCAGTGGCAGAGAACAAATATAAGCAATGATGAAATATAGAATTATTTGGCTTAATGACTCCACCATCAAGATAGAGTACTCACTTTTAACCATAATTTTGGATTATTTGATATTAAAGTTTGTTATAGACTGTTTTATAGAATTTGGATTATGTGGCCTGTGTTAGGATTAATAATTTTAAACTAATAGAAATATACTATACTAAAAAATACTAAAAATACAGTACTAAAAAATTATTAGAGGTTTGAATAGAATTACTGTCAACATTTATATAATGTTAAGTAGCTTATACATTTTACCTATTTGTTTAATTGAATATTTAATTTTATGCATTTATATAGTAGTCTTGGGACCTTAGAATATTGCTATGTTATAAACTGTTTGTTTTGTAGATGGAAATTCATAAGAATAATTACTTGTATGATTCCGTATTTGCTTATAAATTGTGCTTCTGATCCAAAAGTCATGTGATCAGAGAATCAAATGTGATTCATGGTACTTTTTCCTTCCTTCTTTCCAGGAGAAAAGTTGAAATTATGCACACCCATAGTCTTTTCACTCTTCTTGGAGAAAGACTGATGTTGCATACAAACACTGTGACTGTCACCACATACAACACACTTTATGAGGTAAAATTTAAAAAAAAATATGATGAAAAGTATATACATTGGAAACTTCCTAAACCTATGTGTTTGAGATAAGTACTTGTCAGCTTGTCAAAAAAGACAAAGCAATGATCATTACAAATGAAAATGAACACATACCTTATTTTTTATTGTATTTTAAAAACTAAATATGTGCAGTTACTTGCCAGTGTTCTTGGGTTGGTTCAAGGGTGTTTCTATGAATATGGGTTGTCTGACTGCCTTTACAGAGTCTTTCTCACGTAAATTACACTCGTTTTTATTAAATATATTAGAACTACTTTCACATTCTTTCCTTTCTCTACTCCATTTGTCCTTTCTAATATATAGCAATCACCTACTTATGATAGAGGTGATATGAGGTAAAATGAAAGTAAGAACTATTTATAAAAATGATGTACAGATGCATCTTTAGATCTCATCATTTCAATTTAGAAATTCTTTTCTCATAACTTCTAACAGGTACATGTTTGGGTTTGATACTTTCTATGAAATGTGCATATTGCCTCAAAGTAGCTATTTTAATTTTAAATGCCAATAAAGTATTAGAACGCCTCCCTTATGTTAACCTTACTGCTTTCCTGTAACCATCTTTAGCCATGCCAGTACTCTAAGTATAAGAATTGGCAAACTACAAACACCTGTTTTTGTGTGGCTATGAGATGATGATGGTTTTTAGATTTTTAAGTGGTTGAAAGTAATCAAAAGAAAAAGAATGTGTGGCATGTAAAATTTATGCAAATAAAAATTTCAGTGTTTATAAATAGTTTTATTGGAACACAGCCACAATTATTTGTTCAGGTATAGCCTACAGCTGCTTTTACACTACAACCACGGAGTAGTACTTGGAACAAAGAATGTTTGTCACACTATTATCGCTTTGCATTGCTGCTTGGCATACTGGGAATCAGAGCTGTACAATAACTTAATATTGTTTCATGTACCACACGTATTGCCAAACCTGCCTTCTTTTAAAATATCAGTACATAACTATCAAGTCAAAACAGAAACAGTTGGTTTTGAATCTCACACTTTTAAAATATAGTGGACTGTAGATTATTTTGTGACAGATTTAGAAGTCAATGTTTGTTATACAAAGGCATTATATCATGCTAAGAAAATACCTTCATTGACATTTCTAGACTAGGTGTGCATAATAATATTCCTAACAGAAAAACATCATTTAGAAAATATAAAACTGAATATTTCATTATTGAAGATTTACTAAAAAAATAATATTCACCATACAGGAAGGCAAATGCTAAATGAAATCTCTTTAATTCAGTAGTTCTGAATGGTATTGTCATAAATTTTTAAATTAATATTGGACAAATTTGGGGCTGGGGCTGGTGCTGTAGCTCAGTGGTAGAACACTTGCCTGACACGTATAAGGCCCTGGGTTCAATCCTCAGCACCACATAAAAATAAATAAATAAAACAAAGGTATTGTGTCTATCTACAATTTAAAAAATGTGGAACAAATTTAAACTTTTCTAGTGCTACATTTTTTCACCTAAGCCATGGGCTAGTCCAGCTCAATTCCAGTTTTTGTTCACAGCCCTGAAACAGTGTAATTTTCAAATTACACTGTCCATAAATAACTTCGGATTGGGACCTAGCTAGTTCATTTTATATGGTCTGTGGATGACTTTATGTGGATGACTTTATACAGAGGTGAATAGTTGTAACAGAAACCACATTGTTCACACATCATTGAATACTTATTTGACCTTATCTATAAAAAGTTTGCTGATTCTTGCAGTACTGCAACCCAGAAAAGTGTAACTCCCCCTGTTGTTTTTATTAAATACTATTTTAATCTGATATGGGGATCGATATGCATTCACTTCTAAAATTTGGGAAGGATAGAAAAGTGTCATGAAAAAATTGACCCATAGTAGCTCCATTAATACTTAAAAGTATAAAAAATTTTTCTTAACTCTTTCTCCTACACACACACACACACACACACACACACACACACACACACAGAAACTACTCTTAACAAGGTATCATCTTATACATAGCTTTGTACCCTTTTCTTCTTTAAGAATATATTGAAAATCTTTTTGTTACAAAATTTTCATCTATGGTGTGGTAGGGCAAAGTTTCTCCCTTAAAGAAATAATTAAAACATTTAGATTTTGTGGGCTATATGATATTGGTTTAAGTACTCAGGTCTTCATTTGTAGCTTAGAAGCAATTATAGACAATATGAACCACATGGGCTATGTTCCAATCAAACTGTTATAAAAACAGGAAGTAGATTGACCCAGAGGCGTTGGTTTTTTGACCCCATCTGTAGCATTAATTTTTACTATTTCATCTTTTGTCCCTTTTATTCTCTAATCAGTAAGAGTAGGAACAGCCCATTAGATTAAAAAGAAACCTTTTAGCTCTTGACTTTTTGTTTCTAAGCTTAATGTGCCTACTTTCAGTCAGTCCTTAAATCATATGAGTTTTAGGTTTTACCTTCTAGAGTAATTCCTTTTTTAATTAAATACAGAACCGAGTATGCACTAATAGAATGGCCTACACTTGTAGAATATGGTGAGGTGATCTTCTTTCTTGACTTTGATATTGTATTTTCCTTATTATAGTAACTATCTTTTTTTGGCACTTCTTAGGATAGTTATCTTAGTGAATGCCCTATATTCATTATCTCAGGTCTTCTAACAGTCCTATTGTACTGGTATTTTTATTGTCTCTTAAAACAGATAAACAGAGTTACAGATTCAAGTGTTTGCTTTATCGTATTACTAATAAGTGTTTTAAATTAGGTAGGTTGCGTAATATATGTGTATAAGGGGAAAATGTCAAAATACCTTCAACTGACAAACCTTGTTATACTAATCAGGGTGGTTTTTTTTAAAATAAACATTAAAAAAGGCCTGGGGATGTAGCTCAGTGGCAAAGTACCCTCTGATTCAATCCCCAGTACACACACACACACACACACACAAGCTTAGGTCCTCATGATAATATTCTCAAGGAGAATATTAGTATAGGTGAGGGTAACGGGCCATGCAGTGTATATCCCCAACACAACCCTGCAAGAGATAGAGGACAAATGTTTAACTTTTTAGTCATTGTTTAACTTGTGGGAATTTCTTACCATCTACTTGTTTTGAGTTATCATCAATATAGATAGAAAATCAGTCAATGAATCCTTACATTAAAATAAAAGTAATGCATAATATGTTGAATTTGTAAATTCATTTATATTCCTAACCATAAAATAAAAACATGTCACATGTACGTATATCTATTAGTCTTCCTGAACAGTGTTTCAATAAGCACAGTGGCACTTTACCCACCACTTATACAAATAATTGCTCTTGGTATCCAGATTTTGGTCTTTAATGATAGTCTATGCTAAACAAAGGCAAGTTGTTGCTGATTCTATGCCTTAGGGTGAGGAGAAGTTAGGATCAGTGTGAATGCTTTAATGTTGGGCATTGAATGTTGGAAGTTTCAGGGATGCTGAAATGATGAGAAATGTACTCATAAGGCTTTTGACCAATTTAATAGTTATATATGTTATTACCAGTTTGGCAATAATATTTAACATTTATTAATAATAATAACAATATAATTTTTGGAAGACTCAGTTCATAATGAACTAATTTTTTAAAAAAGTTACTAAGGTGTACAAAAGAATCAAAGAGATAAATGAACTTGGCGTCATATTGCACGTTTGTATTTCCAGTGACTCAGGAGGCTAAGGTAGCAGAATCATGAGTTCAAAGCCAGCCTCAATAATTTAGCCAGGCTGCAAGTAACTTAGTAAATCCTTGTCTCAAATAAAATATAAAAAGTGCTGGGGATATGACTCAGTGGTTAAGCAACCCTAGGATTGCCCTAGTACAAAAAAAAAAAAAAAAAAAAGGATGATAAATGATTGGTTAGCACTGATCTCATGCGGTAGTAAAAAAGAGTCTTCAACTTAAGCTTCAATGCTATTAACAAACCAAATTGTATTATGAAAATGATAGGAAAATGGATTACTATTTCTGAATCCAAAAGATTGTATTATTTTTACTAATGGCACTTGTTTACAACAAATTAGATTTTTTATAATTATCAAATTTTTCGATTAACATAGCAAGTGTAATTTAACTTCATAAACAGAACAGCCTAGACTTGGAGCTTGAATTTAACTCATCAATCTGTTCTTGCATTCTCAGCAAGAATCAGTTGCTCAATAATTTGGTGGCTAAAATATTTTTTTTCCCCTCTTCATTGCCCCCCCCCACTTTTTTGGGTTTGTTTTTGGGAAATTACCTGAACTCCAGCGATGTTTTAAATTAAATAGCACTACACCTTTATAAAGGTATAAATTTTTGTATAGAAATAATAAAGTACTGTGTCATACCTATACTACTGCTAATGAGAAAATATCAGTTATATGTTTAGCAAAATCTTTTGAAGTCCTGTTTCTATGTCTTGGTGATCTTTAAAACTTTTAAGATTGATAAGATGCATAAAATACATAGTAAATATTAAAGCAACAAGCCAGACTTTTTAGCAGAATATGTCAGACAACATTATATCAATTATGAACATGTGAAAATACATCTTAATGATCCTGAAAGCCAGATGTTTCCAAGAAGACACTCTGTTTCCTGGTTTTCTAAGATGTATTATGTCTGATGAGGACTAGAAGTACAGATAGTTCAGAAAGGAAACTGTCCTAACTGCTGCTTAAGCCACAGTCTGTCTGTAACATGTGAATTACAAAGTAATTTCATTTATAAAATAATATTTAAATATGTAATGCTGGGGTCAAGTCTTTGTCTATAAATACCATAATTGGAAATTTACCAGGCTTAAAATTCACTTTTCATTTCCCTGTTTTATATGATTGCACTAGTCACGAGACTGTTCTAAATGTTCAGAATCTGGCTACTGTGAATTGAGAAATGCTGTAAAGTGTTAAATGCAAATTGGATTTCATGTCCATATCTGGTTCTGAACATCTTGTTTTAATTAGGTGCAGAGGTTACTTCCTGTATGTATCTCTTAACCTAATCCAGACAAACGTCTTTTGCTTCCATTAAAATGCTTATATCTACATTCATTTTTATTTATTTAATTGTTATTACCCCTCCTCTTTTTAAACTCATATAGGTTCTTACTGACAAGTTGACCATGTCTTATTGTTTAAAAGAGGGCATGTATTTATGCCTGTCTCTAGAACATTAATTAAATAAATTGGTGCTAGAAATATAATTCCACTTAGCATCTATATTTTTCATCTCAAAACATTTAACAGAGTGTGGACATGTACCTAGCTCTAAATAATACATGCTGAATCGAGTTTCTAAATATATTTTTATAATTAAAAAATCATTTTAGATTTGAATATGTTGTAGTTTTCAAAGCATTTTCAAATGTAGAGCCTTATTTAATCTTTGTAGCAGGTTTATTAGATGGACAAGGCAATTATTACCCTCATTGTTAGATGATAAAATAGTGACTTAAAAAGTACAACAGCATAAAAACTGTTGATGGCTTTTAGGTAAATTTTATTTCTTGTTCAATATGATTTAATTGCTTTTGGTGGAGAAAGTTTTGACAATTCTCTTCCATTTAGGAGTCTGACCTGCTTTTCTTCCCTCATGTCTGGAGTTATTGTGAATCTTTAATTTATAAATAGAATTTTCTGGGATATTTTCCATCGGGCTATAGGGTCATACCGGGGCCTTTTGGGAAAATTGATGTGAAAACTCCTTCTAGGTATATACCAACTATTAATTTATTGTTATTTGGCATATGGTTTTTAATGAAATTTTATCCCACACGTAAGCTCTATTTTATTAGTAGTGCATGTTTGGAGTGCTCCAATTAAGAAAAATTATGACACAATTTAGTTTTAACAATGAAGTGTTTAATTTTTCACAAAAGTATGGAAGTGAGGGGAATAGAGTTAATTATAAATATTATAATACTATAATAATACAATAATATTATAGTAATATAATAATATTACTATGCTATTTAAGTAATAGTAGGCCAGTTTTGTTTTCAAGTCAGTGACTTTTTGGTGTACATTTCTAAAATATATCCATTAAATTTTCTGTTTTAGTCTGAGCAGAAAGACAAGAAAAATGCCACTTCTGGATGTCATGGTCCTTTTCTAATCAGAATGATCAAGGGTTCATCCCTTTGTCTTAATTTACCTTTTCTGTTCCCAACTTTTAGAGTACAGCCATATACATTTGTTCTTTAAACTAACATGTATAGTATTTCCCCAAGTTTTATTTGACCTTTGTTGAACTGTTTTAAAAGCATTATTTAGAACTTGTCATGCTAGAACTAAATAGGAAATCAAATCACTGATGTAAGTTGGTGTCTTCATTAAATACAGTCTCATTGGGCTTATTTATATTTAAGAGTAGAGATAAACATGAGTTAATGCCTATACTTTTATAAATTATATATTTATATAACAGATATTTATATGTTATTTCCATATAATAATTATATGTATATTTAATTATTTATATACATATTCATGAAATTCAGTTATCCATTCTTTCATTTAACAAATGTATATTGAGTACTGGTATGTGTTAGGCACTGGTGCTAATTCCTGGAATTTAGCAGAGAAGATGTATAAATCCTGCACTTTTTGAGTCTGTGTTTTAGTGAAAAGTTAGTGAATGTTTTAGAATATCTTGTCTTTACTTGGTCAACTCATGCCATTTTTTATTATTTGAAAGATTTTTTTTAATTGCACTAAATGACAATGAGCCACATTTAAAGGAAGAAATTTTCTTTCTCAAATTTCATTTTTAAGTATGGACCCTGCTCAGAATTATTTTCTTTCATATTTTCTAACTTTTAAAATTAATGATGACAAAAGAATCAAATATATACAATTTACAACAGAACTATATTAAAGATGTATACTGAGAAAGTATTTCAAACAATAATTTGTGGATTTTCTGATTTTTCCTTCTATGTGTTTCCTTCTATATATTTTGTCCTCATCTAAAACAAAGTTTGAGAAAAATAGTCTTAAAGGATTTAAAAGAATATGGAATTCTTTATAAAGGCAATTAGGAGAGATGTTTCTTCCCATTTGAACCAAAGTGACATTTTTGCATATTCTTTGTATATTTTGTACTTATGATTTCAGTTGTTCTCTCTATGAAGTTTACATTTTTTTATCTTTCAGATCTTGACAGAGCAAGTGTGTACTCAAGTTGTACACAAACCACATCCAGAACCAGACTCTACAGTGAAAATTCAAAATCCAAGTGAGCAAATGGCAGTTCTTTATTGTGTGATAATTATATGGCAACACATGAGACTAAAACAGACTTTTCTTTTTTAAAATCTGTATGGAGTTTACTTAGTTTATAACATTTAGAACTCACCTATCATAATGCTCAGTATTTATTTTGAAATTAGTAAATATAATATGTGTCTTGATTGAAGATAAGATGTGGTTATAAATCACGAGTTCAAGTTTTTTTGTTTACAGTGATTCTTAAGGTGGTGGCAACTTTATTAAAAAACTCTACACCAAGTGCAGAATTGATGGAAGTTCGCCGTTTATTTTTATCTGATATGATAAAACTTTTCAGTAACAGCCGTGAAAATAGAAGGTAAACAATTTGAATGTTACAAAAGAACTTTTATCCTACAGTTAATGTTCTTCTCCTTAATTTTCAATCTCTTTCAAATAAAAAAGGGTAAATCTTTCTTATATTGCTAAATATGCTTAATTATTAGAAAAGGCAGTATATTTGATACAATTTGTATTCAGTATACTTTTAAAAATTTTTATATATTATTTAATCATCCATGTGTATTTTAATTATATTGTGTATGTCTGCGTATCTGTCCTTAAAATAAACTATTTCTGGTACCTGCCTATCACCAATAGTACTTTGATTATAATTATGTAGGATTTGCCCATACTCATATATATTTTTTTTTCTTGTTTGTCTTATGACTGATTGCTGTCATGCATTTTAAAGATGGTTTGAAAAGACATGAGGTATGGATTGAGGCCATGAACTCTTGTCTATGATTGTTTCCTGAGCCTTTAATTTAACAAATATTGATTGTCCATTGTGTGTGGAGTACCATGCTATGCAGGGTAGTTTTATTGCACACTCTTAGGATGATTCAGTGGTTAAAACAAACATAAACCAGTGATTAATTTATGATGGATTAAGTGCGTTGTGAGTGCTAAAGGTGGTGAGAAACAATTACTAAACTGAACTGGGAGAGCTAAGAAAGTGATTTTGAATGGTAATTAGGATTTTTCTAGTAGAAAAATGGAGAAAATCTGTAGAATACAGAATGTGCAAAATAATTATTTACCTTGCTTTATTTATTTTAGATCATATTTTCACTATTTTATCCCAAGTTATAAGATACTACAGTCTTCTTTAATTTTGGTATTTTTTAATGAGACCTTTTATCTTCCCTAGATGCTTATTGCAGTGTTCGGTATGGCAGGATTGGATGTTTTCTCTTGGCTATATTAATCCTAAAAATTCTGAGGAGCAGAAGATTACGGAGATGGTCTACAATATTTTTCGGATTCTTTTGTATCATGCAATAAAATATGAATGGGGAGGCTGGAGAGTCTGGGTGGATACACTTTCAATAGCCCACTCCAAGGTAACCAGAGATTTAGCATTTTACACCATCTAGGTTTTAGCAGTAAATTAATGTTTATAAACCCTCATCTGGTGCCATCTTGTGGACATCTTAGATTATGACTGATTCCTTTATTCTAGTTTTCTCTTTCCTATTTTTTCCATCTTGTATTCATAGATTTTAGAGCTTGAAAGTATCTTATAGATCATTTAATTCAAAATGCAAGTTTATAAATTAGGAATTTTAGGTGCTATATCTGTTTATATTAGATTTGAAAACTTGAGTCTGAGCCAGTTGCTTTTTTAAATAAAACATACCTGCACAATTCTTATATTTTATGAAATAGTCTGTGAAATACAATTTTTAAGACATTTTTAAAGAAGTCAGAATTTTTAAATTTCCAAGTGAATCATAAATGCACTTAGTTTTTAAAGATTTTTAATTGTATTATCTTTTATTTATAATATTAAGAATCTGTGTTTTTTAAATATTATTATTTTTAGCTGTAGTTAGACACAACACATTTATTTATTTATTTGCCTATTTATTTATTTATTTGTTTATATGTGGTGCTAAGGATCCAACCCAGTGCCTCACACGTGCTAGGCGAGCCCTCTACTGCTAAGTCACAATCCCAGCCCCAAGAATCTGTGTTTTAAATATATTTGATTTTTCATAAACTGAAGTAGTGAATTAAACTATATAAATATATATGCATTAGCTTTTGGAAATTTATATTTAGGATTTCTCATTACGTATTGTCGTAGAAGAAACCTGGGTGCCAGGAGTTTGTTTTTAATCAAGTTATGTTATAATTGAACTTTTTTTCATTTTTAATAAATTCATTTAGTATTTTTTAGCAACACTTACAAATACACTTTCAGAGGGTACATAAGTAACACTGCCTCTGATGAAATTACACAATTTTCTGTGTGTTTAAAAGCAGCCTCACAGAATATGTAAATGAATGAGCCTGGTTGTGTTTTATAAAATGTTACTGATAAAAACAGATGACAAGCAGGCACAGTAGCACAGCTTGTAATTACAGTGACTTGGGAGGCTGAAGCAGGAGGATAGCAAGTTTAAGGCTAGCTGTCTTCATGATTTAGGGAGACCCTGTCTCAAAATTAAAGAAAAAAAAAAATTAAAGGGCTGGCCATGTAGTTCAGTGGAAAGTGCCCTTGAGTTCAGTTCTTAGTGCTGGAAAAATCCAAAACAAACAAAACAAAAAAAGTGACAAATAAATTGGCTAAGGTCATAGATTGTGAACTCCTACATTTGGGACTAAAATAAATGAAGGGATTATTATATCATGATAATCTCCAAAGAAAGGTCTATCTAAAATTCTTTTAACCTGTTATTTAAATATAAATTATTATCTGTCTATAAGAAAGGTTTTTGAGCTTAAAAACTTTAAGAAGAATTTTTGTTTTAAAATTACACTTTGCAATATATTGGCACCTTATATTTATCATTGTGTTAATAAATTTGAGAATAGCAAAGAAAGTATTTGTACAAAAAAATACATCCTAATTATTCCTAAATAATCCCACATGAAAAAACAAATTCAAAGTAGCTTATATAGGGATAAAATTATAACTTAGCAGTTTGTAAAGGCATATATCTATAGATATATGTGAATTATTTTTAACTGTTGTTATAATAGGTACATGTAGGAGCAAGAAATGGAGAAAAACTCTGTTTTATGGTAATAGTATTTTGGATATTATATATTATTAGCTGCCAGTTCCTCATTTAAGCCTAAGTAAATGTGTAGGTGTTAACTGTCAAATTAGGTTGGTTAATAATAAAGTACCTGAACAAAGAACTTAATTTTGCTAGTTTACCTATGTAACATTGGGCAAGTCATGTAATAAATCTTAAATTGCTATGCTTGGTGATTATTTCCACTTAATAAAACTAAGCACTTGTTTTAGGATTAACATTTGATACTTTAAATATTAAACTTCCTGGTACGATTTTTGCTATTATTATCTTAATTTTATTTGCATTACTTATATTTTTCTTCTTAACCTCTATAAAATGCCTCAATGTTTTCTCTACTTATTCCCAAGGTCACTTATGAAGCACATAAGGAATACCTTGCCAAAATGTATGAAGAATATCAAAGACAAGAAGAGGAAAACATTAAAAAGGGAAAGAAAGGGAATGTGAGCACCATCTCTGGTCTTTCTTCACAGACAACAGGAGCAAAAGGAGGAATGGAAATCCGAGAGATAGAAGATCTCTCTCAAAGCCAGAGCCCAGAAAGTGAGACAGATTATCCTGTCAGCACAGATACTCGAGACTTACTCATGTCAACCAAAGTATCAGATGACATTCTTGGAAATTCAGATAGACCAGGGAGTGGTGTACATGTGGAAGTACATGATCTTCTAGTTGATATAAAAGCAGAAAAAGTAGAAGCAACAGAAGTAAAGCTTGATGATATGGATTTATCTCCAGAGACTTTAGTGGGTGGAGAAAATGGTACCCTTGTGGAGGTTGAATCTTTGTTGGATAATGTATATAGTGCCGCTGTTGAGAAACTCCAGAACAATGTACATGGAAGTGTTGGGATCATTAAAAAAAATGAAGAGAAGGATAATGGTCCATTGATAACATTAGCAGATGAGAAAGAGGAACTTTCCAATAGTAGTGCATCATTTCTTTTTGATAAAATACCCAAACAGGAGGAGAAACTCCTTCCTGAACTTTCTAGCAATCACATCATTCCAAATATTCAGGACACACAGGTACATCTTGGTGTGAGTGATGATCTTGGATTGCTTGCCCACATGACTGGGAGTGTAGACTTAACTTGTACATCAAGTATAATAGAAGAAAAAGAGTTCAAAATCCATACAACATCAGATGGAATGACTAGTATTTCTGAAAGAGACTTATCATCATCAGCCAAGGGATTAGAGTATGCTGAAATGACTGCAACAACTCTGGAAACTGAGTCTTCTGGCACCAAAATTGTACCCAATATTGATGCAGGAAGTATTATTTCAGATACTGAGAGATCTGATGATGGCAAAGAATCAGGAAAGGAAATCCGAAAAATTCAGACCACTGCTACAACACAAGTAAGCTATCTTGTATGAGTTCTAGAAATACAATTAGCAGCAAAACAGAGTCATTTCTTACCAATTTCACCGTGTTTATATGCACTTATGGTATGACAGTGTCTTATAGAATTTGGTGTAGTAGTACATATATATATATATATATGTAGTAGTACATATATATATATATATATATATATATATGAATTAAGAGTAATTAAAAGTATCTGATTTATACAATTCTGTTACATTTTTTTTTTTGTGTGTGTGTGTGTGTGTGTGTGTAGCAGCTTTGCTCAACCACTCTGGGCTTAAGATCCTTATATAGTATGAAACATTGTACTAGATTAACATATGACCTCTAAGGTCTCTACCCTTTCTAAATTTTATGACTCCATGACTATATTTACACATTTTGTACTCACAATCGTCATTCTGAATAATTGATTAATTTTAACCTTTTAAGCTTCAGGCCCAATCCTGTTCTGTGGATTATAGAAAAGAGGACTTGCAGCCCAGATTGAACTGATAAATGAAGGGAAAGGGAAAAGGGAACTGTTATTTATCAAGTGCCTTCTATGTTCCGGGCACTGTGATAGATGTTTTCTGATTTAATCCTCACAACAACTCTGTGAGGTAGGTAATATGGCTGAGAAAATTTGAAATTATTAGTAGTGAGAATTTTCTTTACAACCATGTGGATAAAAATTTGTTATGAAAAAATTAAAGATTCTTAGGCATAGTAGTTAGGAAATCTTAGTGCCACAATTCTAATTTTACCAGAATAAAGCTAAAATCCACTGATGTTTTCTGATACAGGTTTAATTTTTGAATTTGAGTTGTGACTGTTTTCTTATTTTCTGGGCTAAATAATGCTATTGTAGTTGAGACTTTGGGAAATTACAATAATACTTTTACCCTTAAAGAATTGGGTTTTCACTAGACACAGAAATCCCAGTGGTTTGGGAGGCTGAGATAGGAGGATTGGGAATTCAGAGCCAGTCTCAGCAAGGGCTAGGCGCTGAGCAACTCTGTGAGATCTTGTCTCTAAATAAAATAAAATAAATAAAATACAAACTGGGGATATGGCTCAGTGGTCAAGTGCCCTTGAGTTAAAACCCTAGTATCAAAATAAATAAATAAATAAATAAAAGATTTGGGTTTTCTTTTTTTTTTTTCCTGGGTTTCCCACCTTCCTTTTAATGTCATTGAATATAACTTTAGCATGTTTTCATCACAGTTATATTACAGATAGGAAACCATGCTTACCTGATGTCTTTGTATTCCAATAAGAATTCTTCTTAATAAATTCTGTGTGTGGGAAAGTTATTTTATTTTTTTGTTAACTGCCAGTTTTCATTTTTGTGGCAGTTGTACTATAGAGATAATTGGCAGTTGATGGGATATCGAATTAGGCACAGATTTAAAATAAAGGCAAACATGATGCATTGTTTATTGAACATGATAATCACTAGGCTTGCCCATCTTTCATTGGGAGTTCACAGTCTTCTTTCTGCTTTGTTTTCTAGCTTATCATGTGCACTTGTTTTTGAATTGAAGCATTGTGAGTGAAATAAACTTTGAAGTTACCTTAAACCTGTTGAAGTAATGTTTCTTCCAGTCATGTGTTTGTAGTTAGAACTAGTTGATGACATACAGTATACTTAATTTCATACTTGCTCACTTTCCTAAGAAAGTCATGTGGCCTAATGTAAAGACCCTACATTAGGGCAAACAGGATCTGGTTTTCAAATGTAAACTTTGGTGTTAACCTTGGGCATTTGAGTGCCTTGCCTATTTTCAGAAATAAAAGGATAGAACCTATACTACTGATCTTTTTAATTTAAAAGGTTCCTGATAAGGGAAATACAGGTGAACAATATATTTAAAATATCTTAACCTATCAAAGTCATATGTAAAAGCTTTACCCACTTTATTTTATGTACTGTTTTCATTTTTACATCAGGCATTTGTTTTGTGCTTCACAAAAGTTTAACTTTTCTTTTTCAGGCAGTTCAGGGTCGGTCTATCACCCAACAAGATCGAGATCTCCGAGTTGATTTAGGATTTCGTGGGATGCCCATGACTGAGGAGCAGAGGCGCCAGTTCAGCCCAGGACCCCGGACTACAATGTTTCGGATTCCAGAGTTTAAATGGTCTCCAATGCACCAGCGGCTTCTCACAGATTTGCTATTTGCATTAGAAACAGATGTACATGTTTGGAGAAGGTAGAACTATTTCCTTTATATAAATAACACCATTTTCACTTAAGAAACATGAATATTTTTATTGATATCAACTGATTAGTGATTTATGTCACTGAATAATACAAATTAAGTTTATTAAAAAATTAAATATTTAAAATTTTGATAGAAACACATTTTCATTGAGTTTATAAAGCTTAGGACTTACTTCAGTAGGTGTTCAACAATTAGTCTTTTTTTTGTTGTTGTGGTATAATTTTTTTTCTTAAGTTCTTCAGCACAACTGAATGTACATTTTTAAAAATAATTTTTTTAGTTAATTAATTTATTTTAACTAAATATATATTACAGCAGAATGCATTTTGATTCATTGTACACAATTGCAGCACAACTTTCCATTTTTCTGGTTGTACATGATGTAATGTCACACCATATGTGCAGTCATACATATATCTAGGGTAATGATGTCTGTCTCCTTCCACCATCTTTCCTGTCCCCATCCTCCTTCCTCACCCTCCGCTCCCCTTTGCCCCAAAGTTCCTCCAGCCCTATCCCGCCGCCCTTGTGGATCACTATCTACTTATCAGAACATTCAGCCTTTGGTTTTTGGGGATTGGCTTACTTCACTCAGCATCATATTCTCCAACACAACCCATTTACCTGCAAATGCCATAATTTTATTCTCTTTTAATGCTGAGTAATATTCTTATGTGTATATACCACAATTTTTTAATCTATTCATCTATTGAAGGGCATCTAGGTTGCTTCCACAGTTTAGCTATTGTGAATTGAGCTGGTATAAACATTGATGTGGTCTTAATAAAATTAAAGAACAAAAATTTTAAATCTGGTATAGCCTTATATATATAAAAATGGTTTAATTAAAAAATCAACTTCAATTGATATTTTCTTGATTTTATCTTTTTCTGTTAAAGTTGATATCATGTACTATATTTATTCTTTTTTTTACTTTTTTTAAATTTGGGGAGTACTGGGGATTGAGCTTGGGGGCATTCAACCACTGAGCAACATCCCCAACCTTAGTTTTGTATTTTATTTAGAGACTGGGTCTCATTGAGTTGCTTAGTGCCTTGCCGTTGCTGAGTAACTCAATGAGATGGCTTTGAAGTCTCCATCCTCCTATCTTAGCTTCCTGGGGCCACTGGGATTATAGGAGTGCACCACCATGCCTGGCCTATGTTTATTCTTGATAATGTTATAATATATAATGATAAAATAAAACTTAAAATCATCCCCTGCAAATGTATGATTTTAGAGCCTATACTATGTAAGCAGTTAATGGATTTCAGTTCCAATTTAATTAAAGGAAAAGAATCTACATGAATTAATTACTACTTTTCCTCATTTTCAATTTAATTTTCTAATAGCAAGTGTGTAACAAATGAATGAATTATGAGAGTGTATCATTTGCACATACATGTATGTAAATTAGGAAGTTTGGTGGCTATAAGTAACAAAGTACTGTTACTATCAGTGACTTAATTAACTGGATGACATGCTCAGGATCCAAGCTGGCTTCTCTGCTTCTCCCTGTGTTTCTGTTTAGGATTCATTGTGGCTACTTTAGCTCCCAGAATCAGTTGAACATAGGAAACTTGCCCAAATTAAAAGGCCGGGTTTCTTTCTTCTTCTGTTATTCTATTCCCTCTTGCATTTCTTCTTTTCTCTCCTTTACCTCTTTTTTTTTTTTTATTGCTTCATCTTCTCTTTCTCTCTTTTTTTCCTGGAAAAAGTCCCACAAGAAATTTTCTCCTTATGGTCCAGCAATATCACATGTTTATTTCTAAATAGATAATAGGAAAAGGGAATGGTATTATAATGACTGGTCTATATAGACCAATATTGGATTCATTTCCTAGTAACTGAGGAGACTTGCCAACACAACTCAATAACAGAAGAAAATCTAGACTATTTTAGCAGGGAAGAAGTCATGAATGTTGTGGAAGCAGTAAATAAATTCTGCCATAGGAAGTTCTGTCTTTTGATTTTATTTGATCAGTTCTTAAGCTACTCATCAATTTTTATTTTTAATGTTATCAGCTAAGTTACTTAGGGATGATAACTGAAGAAAATTAAATACCATGAAGTATATTACTATTAATGTGAGGATTGGTATATGGAGACTAAAAAAATATAATTTACTAGGTATAGTAATAGTACTCCAAAAGTGAGTGATATCTTCCTTTCATCAACATATTGTATCTTTGTTTTCTTTCATGGACACTTGAGAAATTCACCAAACAGAATTTCATGTAATTAATTTTTTTTTAGAAGCTAGCACTTAGTTTTTAGGATGGGAATACTTTCTGAAATGCAAAATATAATATATAATTTTTTATAGTCCTGAAAAGATGAGTTATCATTCAGCTTAGTTTGATTGTGGGATAATCTTGTTTTTCCCCCCATTAGACAAAACAGTTCATATTCCTGACTGATATTAACTTAAAGAAGTGTATTTCTTTGGGGATCTACATTGCATGTTTTACATGAGAAAACACGTTGATGACCAACTTTGATATCTTTTTCTTCTTTTTACTCAATAAGTCCAGTTTACTCACACTTCCCTATTATGTCACTTCTGTGACTTGCAGTATACATTTTCAACATGACTGGTCTCAGTCAGGCAGTGCGACAAACTGAAGCTTCCTAAAAGGTGAAGTTTAACTATGAAATTGTTTTACTTTTCAAAACAAAACACTCAGATTTGGCAGAAATAAATACTTTGAGCTAAATTCATTGACCTAGTCATATGTCTTAGAATCTAGTTAATATCGGGCAGAGACAAATGAGATAATACATTTAGATACAAAAACTCTGTGGCAATATGTAAATTTTGGTAGTGTTATCTAAGTTTTAAATTTTTTTTTACCATAACTCCATTTTAAATTTGTCTAGCTTCTCTTTATTATATCTATAATTGTATTTAAACATATTCTAATGTATTTAAACTTCGTATTCTTAAGCCAAGGAAATGTTCATTTGTGTTTTGTTTTTCTGATATTCTAGCCATTCAACAAAGTCTGTAATGGATTTTGTCAATAGCAATGAAAATATTATTTTTGTACATAACACAATTCACCTCATTTCCCAAATGGTAGACAACATCATTATTGCTTGTGGAGGAATTTTACCTTTGCTCTCTGCAGCTACATCACCAACTGTAAGTATTTTGCCTCCATCTAGTGGTTGATTTTTATAATTACATGAATTGAGCATTTCTGTTGCATCTGGTACAGTTAGCAGGTAAATTTTAACAAAACAAGTTCTCCTGAGGGAACTTCTTAACCATTTAAATATATATTCTAGCCACATATATATTTATATGGTTATAAATATATTTATATCATATATAGATATATGATTAGTTAGTGTCAGATTTAAGGTATGTGGGTTTTGAGTGATTTGGGGGAAGAGCCATATCTGTAAAAGATTTATATTTTCTATATGTATTTCTTCGAATCCACTAACATAGCTGATATACTGCTAATATCCCATGTGACATTGTTACCTGATTTTACTTCCTCCTGGGTCAACATATTTTTAATCCCCTTTTTTATTTGTTTTTATATAAAATATTAAAGTGTATTAATAAACTTGAAAAGCATTTAGTGTTAATTAGATATATTATTTAAAATATGATAGACCAATACTAACTTTAGATTTTAGTTGTCATTTTAAAAATATCTATTCAGGACTAGTTATGTAGTGAGTGGTAGAGTACTTGCCTAGTATTTGTGAAGCCCGGGGTTTGATACCAGCACCAAATTTTAAAAAAAGAGGTATATTATTATTAAGGCTGAGGGCGTAGCTCAGCATCGAGTGCCTCAGTAGCATGCACAATAACCTGGGTTCAATCCTCAGTACCACAAAAAATAAAAATGTCTTCAATTGAGACCAAAACAGGAATCCATAGCTACTTGCTTAGGTAGGAAAGAATGTAGAACTATGCTTCATATATAACCTGTGTTCTTGCTGCCATATTGAAAGCCTACCTTTAATCCCAGAAAGAGTACTTTTGTGAGAGAGAAACTTGCAGTTTTTATTTAGATGTGTATTGCTTGGTGAGACAATATTTCCAGTTGATCTCTGATTTCATCATTTACAAAATTTTTTTACATGACTCTTTTTCTCACTATCTTTTTGTCAATGCCACAACCACCAGAGCATAATTGCAGTTTAATATTAGCAGCTACAGATTGTATCTTCATACACTTCCTGGAGGCATAATGAATTTATTCAGTAAGTCTAGGGAACTAACTTGGGATGGAATGCCACAGGTCATCATTAAATCCTTAATGGAATTAGCAGCTAAATAAAGAAAATGAAACCATGAAGAACAACAAGATTGGTTGATGATTTGTGTCAAGGGCAGGGATCTTGAGACTCATATGCCATTCTTTCTTCTTAGTATCTATTTTTTACTAGTGATTTATACCAAATTCTGGTAAAATTTTTAAACATGTATTCCAGAATTGAGATAGGAATTATTTTCTGCTCCTATATACTAAAGAATAAATATATCATTATTTTCCATGTGGCAGTTTTCTTCAATATAATAATTTTTTTTACATCTTATAAATATAACTTGTTATTAAGAGACTTTAAAAGTTTGCATTAAAATTTACTTCAAAATGAATATTGAATGTTTTAAAATTTGTGCAGAACAAAAGAAATGATCTTTATATAAAATAAACAGTGAAGCAAAAGATATTAAACTTTGTATAGATTTGAAATATTCACATTACCAATCTTCCAAATTTTAAAGCCAAATGATCTCTAATTATTAACATGGAGAAAATATTAAATTAGTGAATTAAATTTTAAACAAGATTTATATACTATTACATCACCCATTCTACCTATTTTATAATAAATGTATGATAAAGGTACTGACAGTTTAAAGTCTGACTCTCAAAATTATTACCTAAGCAATTTGGACCACTATTTGGAATTTACAACTACTTATGTCTTGGACAATTCTCAGCAGATTTGGGAATTCATTTAACAGTAGAATATTTTTTAAAAAATTGTCTTTGTCCTTATATTTCTGTCCTTTTGGTCTATTAACTGATGATACCTATGCCTTGTAGTCCAACATGCATAGTTTTACATTCTTTAAATAAACTACTTCCTTAAAAGAAATAGCCAGAGCCTTTTTCCTACACAATGTCTGGTAGAACCATGGTGGATACTGATTATTAATTTTTGTTTTTGTGTTACCAGATTGTATTATATTCTTGCTTAAAGTTGAATATACTGGAGAGAAAAAAGATTGAGAAGGTTGAATAAAGAAGGAAATCATAATTGAAAATACTGGTTTTTGAAACTAGATTTAAAAAGACCAGAAAGAATTTTGGAATGTTTAAGAGAAAAAGGAAGCGTTGGCAGCAAACAAATAGAAACATTTGAAATTAATGTTTGAGTGTTCTAGTATATTGTTTAAGTATATGGAGTTTTTACAATTTTCATATAATATATGACAAATGTGAATTTTATGAATAGATGGAAGTAATGATGGCTATGATAGTAGTTGGCAAACTTTTTCTGTATGGGGCAAGATAGTAAATATTTTAGGATTTGTGGATCATATGGTGTCTGTTGCAGTTACTCTACTCAGCTGTTGAAGTATAAAAGCAACCGTAGTACATAAACAAATAGACATGTGTGCGTTTCATAAAACTTTATGAAATTTTAAAATTTGTGCTGAACAAAAATTATCTTTAAATAAAATGAACAGTTTATATAACAGGAAGTAGGGCAGATTTATTCTATTGGCCATAGTTTGTTGAACACTATAGGGCATCAGTTCCATATAAAATAAGAACATTATAGGATGGTGACATCATGTGAAAATTTTATTAGCTGTTACTAATCATTGAAAACTCAGTAGATAGAACTTAAGAAAAATTCATTCTTATTAAATAAGAACTTGAATTTGACTTACCAATTGTTAATTTTTAATTTTTAAAAATAATGTCACTTAATGTTTTGGTCATTATATTCTCTATATGTAACCTTTTATGTTCAGCCATACTGATGATTTTTTGTCATTTGACATTTCCAATATTGAATTATATTAACTTTTGAGAAGATAAGTAGAATGCTAAGTATTCTCTATAGTTCCTTATTAAAAAAATAACAACCAAAAACTCAACCCAAGAATATGTCTTTCCAATTTTTCAGGAAAAGTGTACATCTCAGGTAATTGACTGCTTTTTAAAAAACAAATTATTTCTCACTGAGACTCAGATATGACCTTTTTAGGAATCATGATTTAGTTGAAGGTGTGTGGGTTTTAGCATAAGATAGACCTGTATTTTTACCAGGGCTCAACCATTTACCAGATTTGAGCTCAACTTCGGTGTTTTTATTTTTTTTAAAGATATTAATTATCCCACACAGTGGTTTTTGAAGATTAAGTGATACATACAAAAGTGTTTGATGTGGAATGCTCTTAATGAAAGTTTTCTTTCTTGAGTTCTTTTTGGAGGTGTTTAATATTTTTTGGAACTAAGTTATTATGGGTGATGTACTTTGATAACAAAAGACTAAAATACCATCATCTTTTGCTTGTTATTTCCATAAGATTGGCCTAGAAGAGGAAACTTAGATGAATATAGCATTGTATACCAGGAGTAACATTTGTATATTACCTTTGCTGTATCATTATCCTGGAAGAAAAATTTAATTGTTTAGGTTAATCTTTCTTGTAATAGAAACTTGAAGTATAAAAGAATACAGTCACACATCCCTATGAACTTAATATTCTTGAGTAAGCATCACTCTTTGAGATTTTAGGTTGAATAGATTACTTAAAATCATACCTGGCACAGAAAATAAGTCAGAAAATAGTTTTAATTTGTAAATTAAACAAATAGTGTTAATTTTAATACTTTCAAAAATAGATCATTTATATTCAATTTGATCAAACTTTCATTTGAGGAAGGAATTTTTGTGACTGATTTTTTTTTTGCATTATTTTGGGATCTAGTCAATTGAATCTTCTCATTTTTTTTCAATCACATTGTTTAAGTTGTTCATGAATGAAAGCAGAGAATCAGAGGGGAAAAATGAAGAGCAGCAAAAAACATGTATCAACTACAAATTGTACAATCACTTTTGTGATTTTAAAAAGACCATTTTGATCAACTGTCCAGTCCAGAAGACTGACTGTTTAGAATTTAATTTGATGTCATATATGGTTTAATTTTGTCTGTCCCCCCCCAAAAAATTAATAGAGAATGGCATTTCTGGTTTTACTATAATACCATCATCATAAGTTAGATCAATATTTTTTTCCTTTTTCTAGCCAAAATTGATGAAAAACTCTTAATTTTAGTTAGCTTAATCTTTAATTATAATGATATATAGTTGATAGATTTGGAAAAATGACTAATAATACTTTTGTTTTTACTTGTGTTTATCTCATATTAATGATCATACTGTGGTTTTCTCAGAATGCTTTTGTTTTCCAGTGAATCTGCACTAAAAATAGCACATTTTTAAATGTATACTCACATACATTTGTTATCGAAAATAAATAATAGTAACAGAGAATATTATTAAATTTAATCCTCTGTAAAGTTTTAAAAAAATATTTTTAGTTATAGATGGATACAATATCTTTATTTATTCATTTTTATGTGGTACGGAGGATTGAGCCCAGTGCCTCACATGAGCTAGGCAAGTGCTCTACCACTATTTACAACCCCAGCCCCCTCTGTAAAGTTTTTATTATATGAATATGATTCTTATTAAAACTCTGAAACTTAGTATATAATATATCATTATCATGCTTGTATGCAGGCCTTGTTTAGTGTATCAGCGAGTATTTTTCTGGTATGCAAAAGGGATTTTAAGTTTAATCACTTATATATTTCAGTTTTGATTTATAGGAAAAATTCTGAATGTTTGAGGAAATAAATTATAATATGATTTTCTTATAAAATTCTAAAAAGTTAGTATAAATAGTTTATTTCCCAGAGGCATTATTTACTTCATTTGTTAAAATGTTTCATTAATCATCTAGTAGGAAAAGATATTTGTTTTGTAAACTAGAGTATGCATAATTTCTACTACATAAGCTGTACATATATATGTATATATTATTTGGGCAGAGTTATTCAAATAAAAAATAAATTTTAGTCTAAATATTTAACTTTTAACCTTATGCAATTTATAAAATGAATATCTCTTCTGAGAATTTTGCTTTTGATAAAATAATCAAATATGATTTTAAAATATATTATTTTGTTTTTCAATTTTCATTATATTTTCATTTAATTTTAATAATTTCCTTTTCTTGTACTTTTTTTGGTCTCTTGTATGTTTTGTCTAATGCATGTCCAGGGTTCTAAGGTTAGTATTATTTCTGCAGTAATTTTTAGGTTTTTCTGTTTTAAATTTTATTTTTAATTATTTATGAAATTTTTGACTTGGTTATATTTTGAGTTTTCATACCATCTTTAACATTAGGTATATCCTTTGTATTAAGATTCACTAAAAGCTTAATTTTTCAAATTTATTAATTACTTTTTTATAATTAACTATAATAAACAAACTATTATATAATTGAAAGCAATATTGTTACAGTCATGTATCTGATCAGATTTCCAATTAAAGGAAATAGGATGAGAGATAGTTTGAAATTTATAGTAGCTGTGTATAAGTAATCTTTATTTGTAAGCCCTGTCATAAGATGCTCATGTAACATTTCATCATATTTATAAAATTATTTCTATATAGAATATAAGAATTCTTTTGTAGCTCATTGTTTGTGTTAAAAATGCCTTTTACTTCAACATTTTATTGTTTTAGTAAAAAATAAATACTTTGTTAAATTATGTGGAAAATTGAATTATTCTGTTTATAATTTCCTCATTTTGAATGAAAGCACATTTTGAAGATTAGACCTATAGACTCTAAACAACTGGAAAATCAAACCATTAAAAAATAAGATAGAACTCATAATTTCAGTATCTTGAAATGATGATGAATATTTTGAGGACACATTTTGAGGACATATACTGAATTCTAATGTTTTAAAAGTTATTTGGAATATTTGTTAGACCTAAGCAATGGCCACATTTTCCATTCCATTAGAGAATACTGAATTTTCAGAAAAGAGATTTAAAAATCTTGTTTTTTCTTATGAACTATTCTGTTGTGGTTATAGATTTTAAATTCATGATGCCATATCCATGCTACATATGAAATGATGCTATATATTCAGAAAGTAAAAAAAATACGGAATTTGCCTGGTAAAATGTGAGTTATGAATTTATTCCCTTTTAGGCCATGGATACTGAATTGGCATACTACTGTGAATCAGTAAGGACAAATAGATTTGTATTTACAAGCTCATTTTAGCCAGAATGGTTTTAACCCTATTTGATGTTAAATGGAAGGAAGAAAGGTTGGTACATTTTGTACTGCATTTAGAACTGAGGTTAGTCCATGTAGCACTAAAGTTCTTAAGTTCTTTAGTGCTTACAGTAGTCACTTACCAGTTTGATTACCCATCTTGTATAGAATTGCTTAGAAATTTTTTAGTTTAATCTTCCCATTGGTGTTTTTTTCCCTGACATTTTCATATTAATATCCTTGCTTCTTCTAAGCAGAAAGAAGTTTAGGTATAATGATATACAATGTCAAAAGGGAACATTAATTATAATCTGAAATCTGTCACATGTGCTTGCCTCATAGTGGTATCATTTTGTTAAGACATAGCTTAATCAGTATGCTTAGTGTGGATATATGCAGAAAATTTAAACAGCAGAAATTTTATTTTTAAAGCATTCATGACTCTTTTTCACTCCTTTAGGCACTGAAAAAATAAAGCCTAATCATAAAGAACCAAAATCATTAAAATGCTATATTGTATACAATGGTAAATAAATTTAAAAATGTTGCCGTTGCTTACAAGAGTATAGTCTCCCATGTTAAGAATACTTTGTAATCTTTTCTTGAAAGAGAAAATTAGATCTTTGTAACTGGCAATATTTTAGTAAAAGTATAGCTTCCAGTCTAGAGCTACTGATTTTTCTTATTGCTACTATTTTATAGGTCACAAATGTCTAGAGGAATTAATGATCCTCTTGATTATTTTTACCCTAGAATTTTATTGTACATATAAAGTACCTAGAGTTTTAGTTTATCCTAAAATTCATAGGAAATTATTATACATTCTAACTTGACAGCCATCTTATTTTGAGGCCTAATGAAATCACGGTATATTTTTACCATTATTCATTAGACATATAAAAAATATAAAATATATTGTTTTATAAATGAGAGTAAGGATTTTAGGAAAGAAATATTGATCTTATCTCTTTGTGAATTAACAAAATAAAACCAAATTAATGTGAGTACATATGTGTGGGCATTTCTAAATAAGATCACTGCGAGATGATCTTAAATATATATAGTTTTTTATAACTAATGACATTTAAAATCAGCATTTTTAAAATATTTTTTTCCTTTAGTCAAAGATAACTGTGATAAATAAATTTGACATAAAATTAAGTTACATATGTATTCATTTTCACTTTTGTTTACTATTTTTACTAAACTTATGTTCACCTGTAGTATATGTTATAAATTGTGTTTTCCATTTTTAAACAAGGCTTAACTCTTCTACTTTTTTAAAGACGGAATTGGAAAATATTGAAGTGACACAAGGCATGTCAGCTGAGACTGCAGTTACTTTCCTCAGTCGGTTGATGGCTATGGTCGATGTCCTTGTGTTTGCCAGCTCTCTGAATTTCAGTGAGATTGAAGCTGAAAAGAACATGTCTTCAGGAGGTTTAATGCGACAGTGCCTAAGACTAGGTAAGTCTGTTAAGAAGAGCAGTGCACATTACATAATTACTTACAGGTTATTTTTCTGCAGCACTGTGGTGCATACAGTATTGATGATTGTGTAATTTAGTGAGTGTCTTGTAATTCTTTAGAATTATCAAATTTCAAAATCTTATCTCTTCACATTGGCATTTTCATGGAATTGGAAATCTTTAATCTTTTATCACTTAAAATATAGTTAAATATATTTGGAATTATTTTAAACTCATTGAGACAATAGCATTTCATTGAAGTGATTTTAATACAAATCCATTTATGAATTCTATTTTGATAAACTAGTACTAAGGTTAGTGACCTAGGCCCACAAACATGTCAGCAAACAAACCTGAGAAAGACTTGTTTTTAAATGCCTCAGTATCTTGAAATCAATATTAATTTGGTTATTCTAAACTTTTATTTCTAAATATAAGACTGATTTCATTTTTACACATTATGAGTTTTCTCAGCTATAGGAAATCTTTATAAGTGAGTCAGGAAGCCTTATTTATCACCTCTTAAAGGTATTAATTACTTTTCTAAGCACTTTACATGTGTTAATTAATCTTCACAACAGCCCTCTAAATGAGTTACTGTATTTATTCTCATTTTACATGTGAGGAAATTGAGGCACCCAGAGTTTAAACCACTGGTCTACCATCACACATCTAATTAATTGTAGAGCCAGGATTCAAGTTCAGATGGTCTAAATCCAAAATCTGTACAGCTTATTATATTTTATTGCTTTCATTGCATGAACGTATTGGATGCCTGTTGTCAAAGACCACAGGGTCACCTACCATGAGGAAATGTAAACATTGGGATTGGTAGAACTTAAATATTCCTGAAGTGGGAAGTTATGATTAGTATAATCACCAGGATAGTCAAATTAAGGGCAGATGCCTTATTGTTAAAATTTTAAAATCACGTGTGAATTTCGTTAAAAGCTTTATTACTAAATTTCAGAATTGTGAAGAAGGGAGGAAAATAGAATAAGGAAGGATATATTGGAGCTTCAGAGAGCATAGTAGTATTTATTCTTTGTTCCTTCAGCTGCCTGGTAGTATATTTTGTTTTTATTTTTAAGTATATAATATAACATATATATTATACATACTGTGCTTTCATTATTGTATTTCATGATTGCACAGTACATTGATGTAATTGATCTTAAAAGTAATTGTGTATAGGGGAAAGAGAAAAATACAAAAAGAATAAACCAGCATATTTTATTCAGTACATCAAAGTGAACAAATTACAATAATAATGATTTTAACTTTTTAAATAGTTTGTTGTGTAGCTGTGAGAAACTGTTTAGAATGTCGACAAAGACAAAGAGACAGGGGAAACAAATCTTCCCTTGGAAGCAGTAAACCTCAGGAAGTTCCCCAAAGTGTTACTGCCACAACAACATCAAAGGTAATCAGTCATTTTCTATGTGAAATATAATTTACTGGGAAAAATTTTTGTTTTAGTTTATGAAAACAAAGCAACATGGTATTTGTAATCAGATAGCTTTAGGCTCTAGTGCCTACTTCTCTGCTTCAAACCTATGTTGGCAAGATTAATTAATCTGTCTGAAATTTGCATTTGGGAGGTTATTGAAGAATATACTCATAATTTCTACTTCATAGGGATCTTAGGAGAATCATGTTAGCACATAGCACAAAAATTTTTTAGTCCTTTTCTATTTTTAAGCATTTCATGTATTTTCAGAGGTCAGTGTATGAGAAATGCAATTTTTAAATGGATGTGCTTTTTTTGGTGACAGACATGACAGTCAAGAAATATATATTTAATACCACCAAATAGATGAACAATATAGAATATTTTAGGGATTGTGTTAATAATTCTCATTCTGCATTCACTATCAGATATTTTCCTGACATTGGCATTACATCCAGTTTTATTAGCATGATTTTCAAGGTCCTCCATGATTGGTCTGCAATTCTGTCCCTAGCTCCTGCTTGTGTATTTACCCTCTCTTTGCTTGTACAATTTTAGTCATACTTTAGATTTTATTTAGTTCACCAAAAGTTTTTTTTTTTAACATCTTAGCTTTTTACATAGTTACCTTTTGAAATCTTCCTCCTTATTTTTCAGCCAGCTAAAATTAGTTCAGATCTTAGGTTTAGTTTAAATGTTAATTCTCTCAAGCTGCTTATGGTGGAGCATACCTTTTATCCCATCTGCTTTGAAGGCTAAGGAGGAAGGATCACTTGAGACCACAACCTCAATACCAGCTTGAACAACATAGCAATATCCTGTCTCAAAGAAAAGAAAAACCTACAGGGAAATGTTTTCTGCATTTCTGACCACCATCTCAATCTAAAACAAATTCCTCTGATGTTTTCATAAAACCCATATGTCTCTTTATATTCACTGTACTTATAATTAGATGTTTAATATGGCTTAGTAATTTTTTGCTCAATAAATGAAAATAGGAAATAAGAGTTGAAATAATTTTACAAAGACTATGGTTTTTAACTTCTGTCATTTTCAAACAGACCAACCACATATTAATCATGTTGGTTGGTTATTTGCAATATTGCAGTCTCTTTTCTTTTTCACTATTGTCAGGGAAATATTCACAAGAGTAATAATTTAACCACAAATTATCACAAGACTCCATAGGGCTCTCCATTGCTTGGGAAATTAAATATTAATGTGTCAATAATCTGAGTCATATTTCTTGTATGACATAATAGACTATTAGTTGTTAGAGGGCAGCGTCCACATCTTATACAACTTTGAAATTTAGGACACTGTGCATACATTGTAAAAAGGTACAGTCTTGAGTTAGTATTCTGACTCTACCACTTATTGGTTTCCTGACTTGAGATTAATTTCTTAAGTCTGTGGATGCAAATCTCAATTTATAGGGTGTTTGTATCAATTATATAAAAAGAAGTAATATATTAAAATTCTGGCAAGATATTATTTTAATATTAATATTAATATTATGTTATTATTTAACATGTTGTTAAAAATGATATCCTTTCTGTCTCTAGAAGTTAAAGTCAATATATACTTAGGAAATGAATAAAGAAATTAGTATTTTGGAAAACTTAGACCTCAAAGATGTGTATAATTTCTTTAATAGGTATTAGGGACACCTCAGAAGATTTTCAAGGCAAGTATTGCCCTCATTATAGAATATAGACAGAAAAGCCCAATGGAATTTTTAGTGATTTACTTTCATTTGGTGGTGAAAATGAATAAGTGATGGAGATAGGAATACTAGGAAGATTTGACTTGTCAACAAAGCACATTTCAGTATAGGGAGTAAAAGGATCTAGGTAGTAAGGTTTTGTGTTTGTTCTTTGTGTTTTTTTTGTTGTTGTTATTGTTTTGTTTATTTGTTTGTTTTGTTTTCCCTCCCTGTGCTTCTAAGTTTTTTTTAATGTGGCACTTCAGTCAGTAAACCATGGTGAATATTTTACTATGATATAAAAAATTCCCTGCTACTAATATGTGTGAACTTGGATGAATCACAGACTTTCATGGGGCTTCATTTTTTTACTGTTTTAAAAATGAACCATCATTTCTTATCATATAGACTCTAAAAAGATCCAATTATATTAGGGTCACATTTGTAAAAATGTAAAATGGTATATCAATTAAAATATTTCTAGTTTTTTCCCACTTAACACTATAAATTCATCTATGGTAGAAATTATGTGTTACTTTCTTTAATAATATTGGGATAAATATTATCTTGTAATTCACAATGATGTGAGATTTTTAGAAGTTAAGATCTCACCTGAAGTCCTAGAAGTGGTAAGTTTGATATTATAACAAACCAAATAATATCAGCCTACACATATTGTACTGTTTTTATTATCCAGTGCTACAAAGGAATCAAACACTTTGATTTGGGAGTTAAATAGGACCATTAATCCCTATAGAGAAGTTAAAATTGGCCTATGTTATTTTTTATTAGAGCAACAACCTGTTAGGTTCAGAAATTATGTTTGACATTTTACATATATTATCAAATTTAATCCACATAATTCTTAATGCATTGTAAAAATGCAAAAAGTACTAGATTGAGTTTCAGGGAACTTGGCTCACTTTCTAGTTTACTGTGTGCTATATTACCTAAAATCTGTAGATTTTTATTTCTTCAGTTATAAAAAATTGTTTTAGTTTAATGCTCATTAATGTCTTGCAGCTTTAGTGGGCTATGACTAAAACTTTTTTTAGAGCTTACCTTGTCTTTTTATAGATCATGAAATGGTTACATCTATAAAATCTCACAAAGTAATATAATATGATAGTCTCACATTTTATAAATTCCTGATGAATAAATGAGCCTAGAGACTCAAAGACAATTTTTAATTAGAGACAGGGAAACTGAGACTTAAAAGAAATTTAAACAATAAGCACAAGGTCACACAGCAGAGGCTTGAGCCCAGATGTTGTGAAATTCAAGATCAGTCTTTTCCTACTATTCTGTTACCTACCTTTATAGGTCTATAGTGGTAATGGTGCTGATAAAGAGAAACCATGAGCAGAGAATAAAAAATGTGCCTTATAATTGGGTGTCCTTAATAGATGTTAGCTCTGTGAGGAGGAAGTTAGTTCAGCCTAAGTTAAAGATAGTGGGAAATGATACTTCGGTATGATTTTTTGGAATATGTTACTTCTTTACTATTCTTTTTTGTTTTTAAGACTCCCTTAGAAAATGTTCCAGGTAACCTTTCTCCTATCAAAGATCCTGATAGACTTCTTCAGGATGTTGATATTAATCGCCTTCGTGCCGTTGTCTTTCGGGATGTGGTAAGTTGTATCTGCTTGGTTTTCCTATAAAAACTTTTTACAGTCATTTGTGTAAAATAGCATTAACTTTACAAGAATATGCATATTAAAACTAAATGCCCTAGTACTTTGGTTTATCTCATATTGCTGCTTGTAGAATGTCTGAACAATAGCTCTCTCTGAAAGCTTGATATATCATTTTTTTAAAAACTATGTGAGGGTTGGGGATATAGCTCAGTGATAGAGTGCTTGCCTAGCATGAATAAGGCCCAGGGTTTGATCTGCAGACCACAAAACACACACACACACACACACACACACACACAACAAAACTAAACAACAATTTTATATAATTTTTCTTTCTATTTTAAGGGTAGGGATAGCCTGAACAGCTATAATTCACTTTATCTTGCATCACTTTCATTTAGCATTTAGTATTCCTTCTCTATTTGCAGATATGGAATATTTTGTGTTTCTTATGTTGGATGAGAAGGATTGATAACTTATTAGGTGTTTGTGGCAATTACTTTATTGAGGAGATTATTTTGTAAAGTAGAATATGCATTTTAAAAATTCAGATATCTATGGGAATTTGAATTAGAACAATAGTTTAATAAAGTTTAAAGGAAAACATAATTAAGAAAGTTCATGGTCAATTACTCAAGGTAATAAAAAGATTAGTGGGTGGGGGAGGAAGAAAAGTAAGGGGATGGTACTGGAAAAAGCTATGTTATATGAATATGAATATTTCATTTTGAAATATTCATATTCATTTATGAATATTTCAAAATGAACCCTACTATTATGTATAACTATAATGCACTAAAAATAAAAGATAAAAAGATTGACCTTTTCATAAATTACATAGAAACATATATAGTGTTTCATAGCAGACTCAATATTGATAAAAATTATTAATATGTTTATCACAAACCACTAACATGGAACAGATCTTCATCCCCAAAAGGCACTGACAGAGTTAACATTGAATATAGAAAGATTTTAAAGGTGAGATTGTGTTTAAATTGTTTATAAATTTAAATTGATTATTATACTAGATTATCATCATTTCTTTCAGATTCATTAATGTTTTGTAAATAGATTGGAAACCTCAACAGTGGTATTTAGCTTCTTTCCTAAAGAAAATAAATTGTATTAAGTGTTACCAGGGTGTACCTTCCAAATATCATCAAGATAAGACTAATGTTCCTGGAGTTTACATTATTATGTATGAGGCACTGAATTTATATTATCCTAAGCTTTCCAGTTGAGAAATAAGAGAAAGTTAAAATTCAGAAATTTTAAGACAATACAGTTGGTATTAGGTAGCATCAGAATCCAAACAGATTGTTTAAAACCATTATTTTTTCATCAATTTTTATCTTATATTTCATAGATTCCAAGATACCTTTTTTGGGTGGGGGAGGAAGTACTGGGGCTTGAACCCATGGCCCTCAACCACTGAGCCACATCCCCAGCCCCATTTTGTGTTTTATTTAGAGACAGGGTCTCACTGAGTGGCTAATGGCTTTGAACTTAAGATCCTCCTGTCTCAGCTCCTTGAACTGCTGAGATCACAGGCAGGAGCCACTACACCTGGCCCAAGAAACCTTTTTTTTTTTTTAAATTTAAATAATCCATTATATTTTGGAGTGTTTTATAATTAACAATATTTGAGATGAATTGTAAATATTATGCTAAGAATGCCAATTTATTTTTATTATTTTTGAAATTTCTATAAACCCGTAGTCTTTTTTTTTTTGGTACCAGGGATTGAACCCCGGGACACTTAACCACTGGGCCACACCCCAGGCCTTTTTTATATTTTATTTAGGGACAAGGTCTCCCTGAGTGCCTAGGTGCTTCGCTAAGTTACTGAGGCTGGCTTGGAACTCATGATCCTCCTGCCTCAACCTCCCCAGTCACTGGGATTATAGGCTATGCCACCATGCCCAGCCCATAGTCATTTTTAAGAGCCTTAATTTCTAAAACAAAGGAGATCCAAAATTATTAGGTTTTTTTTTTTTTAGGAATTATATGTGCATATCTTCATAGATCAAGTAACTAAGTGGTATACTATAATCTTAGGATGGAGAATTTTAGTGTTATTTTTTCCCTTGAGTTTTTTCTCAACTGTTTAAAGTATTTAGTTTTTCTACTAAGATTATACATATGCATATACAAACATTTAAATTTTAGAAATAAAGGATTACCACAGTTTTTAAGGAATTCTGAGTTTTGTTGGCACTGAAAGTACACACTTAGCTATATGACAGAAGAAAAACTTGAGAAAATGTGAGTATTTTAGTCAGCTTTTTTGCCACTGTGACCAAAACACCTGACAAAAACATTTTTAGAGAAGGAAAAGTTTAGTTGTGGCATACGATTTCATAGGTTTCAGTCTACAGATGGCTGACTGCATTGCTCTGGGCCCAAGGTGAGGCAGAACATCAATGGCAGAAGACTGCAAGTGTAGGAAAGCAGCTCCTGAAATGACAGTCAGGAAGCAGAGAGAGAGTTCCTCAACAGGGATAAGATAGATACGCCAAAAGCAAGCCCCTGATGACCCACTTCCTGCAGTTACCCCTATTATCCTTATTAATACTTTAGTACACTGATTAAATTAAGGCTCTCATAACTCAGTCATTTCACCTCTGAAGGTTTTTGTGTTGTCTCATATAGGAGCTTTTGGGTTAAGCCTCATCTCTAAGCCATAACAGAGAATAAATCCCTCTTCTTATTTTTTGTTTGTTTGTTTTGGTATGGGGATCGAATCCAGGCATGCTCAACTTGTCAGCAACGTCCCCATCCCTTTTTCTTTTTTTTATTTTGAGACAGGTCTTGCTAAGTTGCTTAGGGCCTTGCTAAATTGCTGAGGCTAAATTTGAACTTGCAATCCTTTTGCCTTAGACTCCTGAACTGCTGGGAAAATAGGCTTTCACCACCACACATGGCCTGCTCTCATGTATTTTCTATGATGAAGATGTTGTGATTTAAACTTACAGGAACTATGTAGATCCAGATAAAATAGTTATGTGGCAAAATTTTCTATGAGAAACTATGACTAAATTATGCTAGAAAAAACTATGGATTTTTTAAAACAATTATTTTTAGTGTTTCCCAAAAAACTGAATTTGAAAGTAAATTTATTATGCTTTTTCCTTTCACCCCTAGAGCCCAGATTATACTAGGTCTCTTGTATGTATTTAAAATGAGACAAGCTAAAGTAAATTTTATCTTTAAAAGTTGAATTAGAAGGCTTCTTATCACCTTAGTTAACACATTAAGTTTTCAAAAGAATTTCAGAGCTCATTAATGATATTACTTATTGAAGGACCACCCCCGCCTTTCTGTACTGGGGATTGAACACACCCTTAGCAATAGCCTTCCATTTCTTTCAGCCACCATCATGCCCAGCTTTTGCAAACCTAAATATCTTCATTAACATGTATTTGCTTGTATGGATGTTTAATGTACAAAGAATCATAATAATATACATTTAAAAGACATTTTCACAGAATGCGTGATAGAATTCAGCAAGCAGAAATAATGGAATAATACAACATATACTAACTGGGTCAGAGTAAAAAACCTATACCAAATGCAAATAAGTAAATGCTGTTATCGATTTTTATGAGGTTCTAGAATATGAGAAACTAAAATAAAGTGACAAATATCAGAATGATAGTGGCAACTGAAGGAATTAACAGAAAAGAGTGATAACAGAAGTTTTAGGTAAATGAAAATGCTATATTCTTTGAAATTGTTTGGTTATGTAACAGTGGTCCACCTCATGCTTTGAATATAGCCCTTGCTGCTCTGCCACTGAGGCTTATTTTAAGATAGTCATGTTTTTATTTTTCCTCTTCCCCTTTCCCCCTTCCTAACATGATGGTGGAGAATAGGATTACCTGTTTCCCATCATAGACCACATACACCATAGGAACCAAGTAATTCAGACTTCAGGGATGACACAGAAGATCTAAGAAATGGCTGTATGCCAAATTAACAAGTGAATCACAACCCCCCACAGGGAACACCTGGAATAAATCTCTTCTTTAAAAACCTTCTGTTCTTTCTGATGGGCATAATCATAGCCTTTATGACTGGAGTCCCCTGTGTTTGTCATTTGCTAACAAAGCAATGAACCAAACCCTTTTTCTCAAAACCCTATCCTCATTGAATTGGCATGGGTGACAGTTACATGAATATATATAGTTATCAAAACTCATTAAAGTCTATATTTAAAATCTCTGCACTTCATTATAAGTTTGATCTCAGTTAAAAATTCTTTTTCAAACTTTTTTTTATTCTAAGACTCAAGGAAAAATTGTCAAAACTAGTGGTCATTTTTATTAAAAAAAGTTAGAAAATACTGTCATTGAAAACTTGATTCACATATATGTAAGACATAAAAGTATTTTATAAATTACTAGTATATAATAGTGACATTGAATACATTAAACTTCATCAAAATTAAAAGCTTTTTACCTCTGAAAACTGTCATTAACAAAGTGAAAAGGCAACTTACAGAGTAGGAAAAAATACTATCAAATCTGGTGTATAAAAAAAGATTTGTTTCTAGAATATGTGAGAAATACTTAGCACTTAATATGAAGAAGAAAAATAACCCAATTAAAACCAGGAAAAATTATACAATTAAATATTTCTATACAAAAACTTTACCAGTGACCAAAAGCACTTAAAAAGATGTTCAACATTATTTAGCTATTAAGAAACGCAAACCTATACACCAATGATTCTCAGCTGAAAGAGAAATTAGGAAAACTATGCCATTCATAATAGCCCCCTCCACCAAAAAAAATCAATTTGGGAATCAATCTAACAAAAGAGATCGATGAAAAACCTCTACAGTGAAAACTATAGAACACTATTATGGTTTGGATGTGAGCTGTCTCCCAAAAGTTTAAAGTGAAACAGTGCAAGAAGGTTCAGAAAATAAATGATTGGGTTACCAAACAGCACCCTAACCCAATCAGTGAAATAATCACCTTGATAGGATTAATTGAGTGGTAACTGAAGGCAGTTGGGGTGTGGCTAGAGGAGGTGGGACTTAGGGGTGTAACTTGGGGGTATATATTTTTACTTGGCAAGTGGAGACCTATCTCTCTCTCTCTCTGCTCTCTGATTATCATGTGAGCCGCTTCTCTCTGCTACACTCTTCTGCCATGATGTTCAGCGTCACCTTGAGCCCCAAGGAATGGAGTCTGTTGTCTATGGATTGAGATCTCTGAAATAAACTTTTCTTTCTGTACTATTGTGCTGATCCAGACTTTTAGTTGCAGTTGCAAAAAGCTGACTAAAACAAACACTAAGGAAAGAAATTGAAGAAGACTTTAGAAGAGGAAAAGATCTTTCATGTTCATAGGTAGGCAGAATTAATATTGTCAAAGTAACCATACTACCAAAAGTGCTATACAGATTTAATGCAATTTCCATCAAAATTCCAATGACATTCTTCACAGAAATAGAAATAGAAAAAGCAGTCATGAAATTCATTTGAAAAAATAAGAGGCCCGTAATAGCCAAGACAATCCTTAGTGAGAAAAATGAAACAGTTACAAAAGTAGCATGGTGTTGGCACCAAAACAGGTATGAAGGCCAATGGAATAGAAGACACAGAGACAAACCCACATAAATACAGTTATCTCTTATTAGACAAAGGTGCTAAAAACATACATTGAAAAAAAGTTAGCTTCTTCAAACAAATGGTTCTGGGAAAACTGGAAATCCCAATGTAGTAGAATGAAATTTAACTGTCTCTCACCCTGTACAAAACTCAATTCAAAGTGGATCAAAGACCTAGGTATTAGACCAGAAACCTGTACCTACTAGAAAAAGAATATAGGGTCAACACTCCAACATGTTGGCATAGGAACCAACTTCCTTAATAAGACTTCTAAAGTGAAAATCAGTAAATGGGATAGTATCAAACTAAAATGCTGTGCTTTACAGCAAAGGAAACAATCAAGAATGTGAAGAGAGAGCCTACAGACTGTGTACATATATGAATATACCACAGCGAATCTCAACATAGTGTACATCCATAAGACTGGGATCCTAATTAGAATATGATGCATTCCATGTTTGTAGGAATATATCAAAATGGATTCTGTTATGTAGAACTAAAAAGAAGAAACAAAAAATTTTAAAAAGATAATTTTATGCATCACAGAACAATGTATTTTCTTTTAATAAAAAAAAGGCAAGCCAAAGCCACAGTGAAATACACATTCCAGAATCATAACAGGCAGAAAATAATAAGTGATAGCAATGATATGCAGAAATTGGAACTCTCAAACATTGCCAGCAGAAACATAAATAAGGCTTCCACTTGAGAAAACAGTTTGACAGTTCCTCAACAGGTCATATGTATAATCATCATATGACCTAACATTTTCATTCTTAGGAAAACATCCAGGAGAAATGAAACATGCCTTTGCACAAATGTTGCACATCGTGTTCCTGGTAGCCTTATTCAGAATAGCCCACATCTAGAAATAAATCACATGCCCTCCAACTGGTATATGAATAAGTATTATAAGACACTAAAAGGCCATAAAACTTGAATGCAACAAGAAAGTAAACTGTGAAAGAGATATGTTACAAAATTTTGGGGGGGACAGGTTCTCACTAAGTTGTCCAGATGCAAAGTTGCAGAGGAGGCCCTCAAACTTAAAATTCTCCCATCTCAGCTTCCAGAGTCACTGGGATTATAGGCGTGGGCCACCCTGACCCATCAAGAGAGACCTATTTGTTTGTAAAATACCTAAGCAAGTGAGCTCATTTCTATAAAAATTTAGTCATTTTTCAAATGTTTAGCTTCTGTGTTTATCAGGCTTTATTTTCAACAACAGAAGTGTGAATAAGTAGTACAATTGGCTTAAAGACCTGAATTTAAAAAGATAAAGAAACGTTCTTAATGCCAGGAGGGAGAATTTTAGCTTGACTGTTACCATAGTGCACACTTTCTTTTATTTACGACTCTACAACTTTACTATTGAAAATGTATTCATTCGTTCATTCCACATATACTGTTGAATGCCTTCTACTGCCTAGTGCTGAGTTTCCTGTTATGGAAGTAGAGCTTGTTCAAAATAAGGTCTATCATAGCTCGAGCTATGTGTGAATTCATTCTTGATGATATCTTTTATTAGTCTGATTTGTATTTCATTTTCTTTTGTAGTAATTACAAAGTGTTTGATTTAAGTGTTTGATTATGTTCCTTCTGTTTATGCCATCAACATTATAATGCAAGAAATACAGATTTTAAACACTTAAGAAATTTTCTCTAGAAAAGTTATTTATCACCTAGTGAGAAAAATAGTATATAAGTAGTGTATAAAATCCTAAATCATACTATTTCAGAGCACATTTTATCAATTTTAGTCATTTTCTTCATTAGTTGTGTTAATTGTTTGATGACCTCAAACTATTAGTAAATATTTCTTGTTTGCTTTCTTTTCTGATAAGTGCATGCAAATTCTGAATCTTGTTTGCTTGTGCTTAAATAAATACTAAATCTAAAATACTCATTAATGAAGTTATTAGAATTGAATGCATGCTTTTCTTATTTCTGGTTTTTTTTTAATCCTGTTATCTGTGGACCATGGTTTCTACCTAAAAATTTGATTTTAGAAGAATCACTTTTACTTGACTTATAGAGAAGATTTTATATAAGCATTTGCATTTGATTCTTTAGATACAAGTTTCATTGAAAGTGTTATTACAGGGAGCTGGGGTTGTGGCTCAGTGGTAGAGCGCTTGCCTAGCATGTATGAGGCACTGGGTTTGATTCCCGGCACCACAAAATAAATAAATAAATAAAAATAAAGTTCTAAAAAAGAATGGTTTCGAGGTCATATAAATTACTCTTCTAATCATAATTTCCCAAAAGATGATTATGTAGGCTTTTTAAATAGAGCTCTCAAGGTTACATGCAGTTTCTTATATTTTGAAAAGAAACCCATTATGAAGTTATATTTTCTCCCAGACTGCAGTCTGCTTTTTAAAACTATTATCTCCTTAACTGGCATGGCCCATTTGTATCACACTCTTTGTCACTTTGCTGTTCTCCTCTGGAAAAAGTCCATATTACCATTGAGGTTTTGAAATGAGGAGCCTCAAATATTGGTATTGTTTTAGATGTCATTTTTCCTGTGCAGTAGAATTAGATTATTACTTTTTATCTTTTATTGCAATAAAAGATTGAATTTGAATTTTTTAAAGCTACCATGTCACCCTTCAAATTCATATCAAACTTGTATAAAATTCATCTTTTAGGCTCTTTTATTGCTTATATTTCCCTCATTTCATAGTCCGTATATTTTCTTGCTCAGGTCCTACTGCATTAAAATTTTATATGTATTTCAACTATAATTTTATCTTGTTAATTTAATTCAGTTATAATAGTTAAGCTCTTAAGTGTTTAAAATCTAGAACATTAAATTATTCCCTTCAAATTTGTGCCACCTGCATATTTTATGAACACATATACTATATTCCAAATTGTGTATATTAAATAGTATAAATAAAAATGGTAAAGAGATCAAAGGATAAAATTTTGTGTCCTATTTAACAAAATTTCAACATTTTAGTTTTTTAAAATTATTTTTAACCTATAACTCAGATAATACATTTTTGAAGTTTCATATATATGTTTACTTGATAAAAATAACAATATATACTTTGCAGATTTTAATATAAGTTAAATATCATTTTGTCTCCATAAAGAAAGCAAAATAGTAGTAGTTGCTTATATTTTAAGAACATAACACTTTAAAAAATTTTGAGTGTCCAACTGCCTTTTCATTCTACACAGGATGACAGCAAGCAGGCACAGTTCTTAGCTCTGGCTGTTGTTTACTTCATTTCGGTTCTGATGGTTTCTAAGTATCGTGACATATTAGAACCCCAGAGAGAGACTGCAAGACCTGGAAGCCAACCAGGTAGAAACATCAGACAAGAAATAAATTCACCAACAAGTACAGGTACTTTATTTTGTTTTTGTTTATTTTTCACCACCATTTATTTTCCTTTCTTTTTTTTTTTTGATTTTTACATTCATATTTGAACTGGACTTGCTCATAATTATCTTAAATAATCATTATTTTAAAAATATTTTTGTTTATTAATTTATTTTCATATGGTGCTGAGGATCAAACCCAGTGCCTCACACATGTGAGGTAAATGCTCTACTACTGAGCTATAGGCCCAGTCCCTATCTCAAATAGTTATAAATAATTGGTATGTGAATGCCAAATCAATATTTTAATTCCATAAAATGTGTGAATGATATTTTTATAGTATTTGCTATCTATCTATCTATCTATCTATCTATCTATCTATCTATCTATCTATCTATGTGTGTGTGTGTGTGTGTGTGCAGCTTTGGTTCTACTGTTTCCTATTTATTAATAATAAAAATCAATTAGCCATACCACTATTTAATATGCATGTGACTCATACTTTTTAAAACATTTCTTCTTTTATTTTTAGAACAAGAAAATTAAGAGGTCCTTATAGAGTTGTTCAAGACTAAGAATAAGCCAAAATATAAATTTTTATACCAAGCTGGAAAATTAATTTTTTTCCTTCCTTCTTTCCTTCTTTGTCTATCTTGCTTTCTTCTGCTGTTTACAGTTATTTTACTATCTAAATAGCCTGTCAGTCATTCATGATATATCAGACCTACATTTTAAATTGTACAAGCTGTACAAAATTTGTACAAAGTGGCCTCACTAAAATCAAAATCTAGTGGAGAGAGAACATCATAGACAGTAAAAACCATCTTGGGTCATGTTGTCTTGCTCATTTGCAAAACATAGTCATTTTGCTGAAGTTCTTACATTATCAGCTTTGTCTACTCTGCTTGAAAACAATAACCACATTTTCTGGCAACTTACATTTTAGTACCATGAGGGGCTTTCAGTGATTTGTATTTCCCACCAGGTGTTTACATCAAGGTTTTTCCTCTTTTTTTTTTTTTAGTGTAACCTTGATTACTCAGTGGTTATTTCATGTGTCATGGGGTTAATTTTTAGTTGAAATTGCCTTTCCTTAATAATTACAAGTGATCTATAAATTAAATTGATATTTTTAAAAAAGTGAGTAGAAATTAGTGGTCAAATCTCTGCATCTTGTTTTCCGTAAGCATACCTGATCTTATTTATCTTTCATTGCTAATGTATAGATAAGGATTATATTTTAGTTATAATATTTTGCTTTTATATGTCATGTTTACTTTTAACATAGAAATTTGAGGTTATTTCATTATAATATAGTTTCACTTCTAATTTTATTCTACCAATTGAACATCATCCTCCCATTCTAGTTTGTGTCCTTTCACAATTTCAGACACTAAGACTTTTATTATATTATTTTTACTTTTTTCTTCATTTTTAATGTGTTCATATCTATCGTGTCTGTATAAAATAATTGATAGTATACTGAACCTTCTGGTTATGATTTTCTTGTGTATTTGTATGTCTCTATGTGTGGTATTAAAATTACTCTTAGTGAGTATATTGATTATCTTGACCTCTTCTCTTCAGAGATACATTCTTTGTTGCTAGTACTGTTTGCATGTTGCAGTAATATAGGATTGTCTTGGATCTTCAGTGGACCATGTTCCAGGTTGTTACATGCTGCCTCAAATTTGATTCCATGATTTTCTCCACAGTTGTGGTCATACCATCTATCCCTCATCCAAGTTTGAACCATGGATTCCTTGCCAAGTTAATTCCTGAGCAGAGCTTTGCCCACTCATTTTACAAAGGTAATATTGACCTCATCTCCTGACCTGTTTGGTATTCTTATTTCATGAGTTATGATAAAGTTAATGTTTCTGAAGTCATTGTTTATAAATAAGTACACACCTCAGGTTTCATGGATATATGATATTTGTATTTATACCTGGCAGTTGAGAATAAAGTGATACAGTGTTTGTACTTGTATTCCATTACATTTCTTTAAGTATCATCTGCAAATTGAGGATACCTAATTTTGATATACACAATGGTGGAATATACTAGAGATTGTGAAAGAGTCACATCATAGTGTGACTTAAATTAGCCCACAATGAAGGCTACTCTGGATCCACTAGAACAGAGCTTAAAAACAAGACTTGAAACATCACACTGATCTATGCAATTTAAATTCCAGTTAGACCAAAATGCCAATACTCTTTAAAGAAATGCAGACAATACTTCACCAGAAAACATAAATTAAATATTAGCATCCAAGAAAATATTACTAAGCAATGTAGAGGATGAAAAAAGGGGTGCATAAACAGAAGAAAAAAGTCAACAAACAGGAGCAGATTCAGAAACAACAGAAATAGTAGAATTATCAGAGAAGGACATTAAAATAGCCCTTATACATATGTTCAGGATGTTTTTTCAATTTAAAAGGAAAAGTGAGCATAATGAAGTGAGGACTAGAAGATAGAAAGTAAAAGAAGCAAATTGAAGTTTTAAAGATGATAAATATTAATACCTTTCAAATGATAATTTCTGTGAGTACTATTAACAGTGCTGTGGAACAAAAGATCGTAATACACAGAATTCTGTGATAGTCCCAAGATTTTCCTTTGTGTACACTCTACAAAATTCTTGGGATGGTGGATGTGATGGATTTCTCTATTGTGATTAAGCTGTAATTGGCACAGGTGCTTAAAGGTTTTTTATGTATAAAAACAAGACATCTGTAACAAGAGATCATTTAACTTCTTCCTTTCCAACTTAGATCCAACTTTTGTTTCTTCTTCTTCTTTTTTTTTTTTTTGACCTAATTGCTCCAGTTGGGACTTCAGTACTATGTTGAATAGAACCTCTCTTTTTTCAACATTGTATCTCTAGTCCTTGCATTGTGCTTAGATGTAATTATAGTAAAATATTTCTCAAGTAAATGATTAAGCTAGTGGGAATACTAAGCAATTTTTATAAAGGTGAGTATTCATGGTAGCCTGAAACCATGTGAAAATGAAAACAAGGAATTTAACTATAACTAATCCTAAAAGCTATAGAAGCTTTTTGTTAGTTTAATAAGAAGAAAGTTAATATTTTACATGGAATTACAAAGAAATAGGTCTTATTATTTTATGATCTATAGGAAATGAGTAGATGTAATTTATGAAAAGAATTTATAAAGAAATAAGACAAGAAATAAAACAATTAAGATAATGTAGGGGCTGGGGTTATGATTCAGTGGGTAGAGCACTCGCCTAGCATTTTCGAGGCACTGGTTTCAATCCTCATCACCACATAAAGATAAATAAATAAAATAAAAGTATTGTGTTTGACTATAACTACAAAAAAAAGCTAAAAAAGAAAAGATAGTGTACTGATATAAGAATAGACAAGTCATAGGAAGTCAACAAATAGGCTACAGTGTCCCGTATGTTAATATGTAAACATTCCATATATTATCAATGCAGAGGGAAGCATCATTTGGCAGAGGGTTACCAAGTGGCATAACCATTTGTAAAAATAATTAATATATTGTTATCTCACATATTATGTGACATAAATTCTATGTGTTAAAATTTAAAGGTAAGAATGAAACTGAACATAATTATAGAAAATTAAAATGAATACTTATGTATTATCGTAACATCATTTTAAATCATTAATACCAAGAGCTGAAACTGTGAAATAAAAAGATATGACTAAATAAAAGCTTTATATATCTATATGGCTATATGTACGGCACTATATGGCTAAATTAATAAAATAAAAAGGCAAATACAAGTAGGAAAAATATTATATATTTATATGCTAAAAGTTAACAGACTTAATGAGTAAAGAGCTCTTACATATCAAAAGAATATACAATAGTGATGGCAAAAAATCAAACATATAACAAAAGAACGACAAGATGCAGTAAAAACAAAGGATAAAATTAAAGTACATTAATGTCAAAACAAAAATATGTCATAGTATGCCAAACAGGGCAGACTACTGAAGGATGAGAATGTAAATATATATTCTATATGTATATAACATAAAAATGTTCATAAACCTTTTTCTTGTACTTTTTCTTTTAGAATTATTTGTTAAGGAAACAAAGATATATCAATTCTTCAAATACATATTTTTAACCACCAAATTTTAATTTATAATTTGAAATACAATTAATATTTATTAAATTGTTTATTTATATGAACAGTTTTTCAGTATTGCAAACTTTTAATATCCTGCTTTTAGATTAATTTTTAAGTTGTAAATAATCATTCTGTGGATATATAACATTTTTAAGTACTTTAGTACATTCTTATCAATAAAATTTTGAAGAAGAGTACTGATGTTGAATATATTATATATTTTTATTATTTAAAGGTAAAAATTATACTATTTTTTCTAACAATTATTTTGTTTTAATTTTAAATACTTAAAATATTATAAATGTGTAGCTGCACTGGAGCTCAGTGGCAGAGCACTTGCCTAGCATGTGTGAGGCACACATAAGAATAAATAAATAAAATAAAGGTATGCTGTCAATCTACAACTACAAAAAATTTTTAAAACAATTATAAATATTTTTTCAGTATTATTAAATTTAAAGGTATCTGTTGACTTTTAATTCAGTTAATAATTCCTTCAGTATATATCTTCTCAATAAATTAATGATTTCCTGCTACATGCTAGGTACTAAGGATATATAATAGTAACCAAAATGTTTTTATTTCCACAAAGTTAACACTGTAGCAAGGGAGATACACTTTTATAAGTAACACACTTAAGTATGTATTTTAAAAGTATGTATATCCTAAGTAATACATTTTTAAGTCAGTATAAAATAAGAAATATAATTTAGTTTGGTAGTTGGGAATGCCTCTCATAGAGTTGATATTTATGCTGAGAATCAAAGGATGAATTCAGTTTGGTGAAAAGAATGGAGACAGTGAGTGGAAGCAAATTTCTGAAAACAGCCACAAGTTCAGAAACATCACTTGGTGCATTTCGGGAACATATGTTGGTAGAATGTAATAAGGGAAAGAGATGCATTCCAAGAGTTAGATATAGGTAGGCAAGAATCAAATCATGTAGCTAAATCATGAAGGATCTAGTTTTAAAACATGCAGAGTGTTGTATTAGTTTTCTTTTCTTTATCAAAATTATCACAGATTAGGGGCTGGAGATGTGGCTCAAGCGGTAGCGTGCTCGCCTGGCATGCATGCGGCCTGGGTTTGATCCTCAGCACCACATACAAACAAAGATGTTGTGTCCACTGAAAACTAAAAAATAAATACTAAAAAAAAAATCTAAAAAAAAAGTTATCACAGATTTAATGACAAAATTATTATTTTTCAGTCCTGTAGGTCAGTACAACTTGGGTTTCAGTGGGTTAACATCCAGGCATTAGTAATGGTAACGATGTATTTCTTTTTGTAGACTCAGGGAGTATCCATTTTCCTTTCCATGTCCATCTTTTAGAAGCCACCTAGATTCTGTCGTCACACTTCCTCTGATCAGGTGGAAAAGGTTTTCTGCTTTTTTTTTAAATATTGTTTTAAATTGTAGATGGACACAATGAATTTACTTTATTAATTTTTCTTTAAATGTTGTGCTGAGGCTTGAATCCAATGCCTCACATGTGGGAGGCAAGCACTCTACCACTGAGCTACAACACTAACCCAGGTTTTCTGCTTTTAAGGACCTGGATAACTCAAGATAATATCCTCTTTTCAAGATCTTTACATGTCCTTCTTGCCATATGAGGCGAAATATTTTCAGGTTATGGAAAATCGGACTTGGACATTTTGTAATGTGAAAAACTTTTTTTAAGTTTTAGAGTCAGAATTGGAACATTGATCAACTTGATTACATTCCTATGATCTTTAAAATTTATAGTGAGATTTACTTTATGCTATACACTATTCATACTTCATGTTCTTGAATTATCACTATAATTGCCTCTATGATTATATGCCCATTTTATAGATAAAGGAATAAGGATGAGGAAAGTTAAATGACTCATTTTATTTCACAAAGCTAATCAATGATAAATAAGTCTTGAGTGAAACTCAGGTAGTCTGAATTTCAAAACATAATTCTTGACCATTATATTGCCAAATTGTGGCTTATCTAACTGATACCATTAGAGTTATATTGTATTTGGTTTTATTTCTTTGTCTGCAATTCAAGAAAAGTCTGAGACCCATATGTTGGCATTTTATTTTTGGTGTTAATGGTTGCCTCCATTATATTACCGAAATGCATATATATTTCTAAAGGAATTGTGGTTTCTATTCTTTGAAACAACGAGAGCAAAAGCACAAGGTAGGGCAAGAGAAAAATAAAATATTTATGTGTGAATATTTTGTAAGTTCTTATTGATGATTTATTCAAATGTGAAAATTGAAAGTACATTAGAATTTATATAATTTGGAGGTAAGATTTACAGGAATAAATGAAATAGGGATCACCAAAGTACTGCTTCTCCAAAAAAGCTGTAAGAACACTGGAAGAAACTGTCAAAATCAGCTTTTTTCGTTCTCTAGAAAGTAATCAAATTCTTACAACAATCCAAACAGTATTGATTTTAGAAAAACTGGACAACCTTCCTAAGATCAGCAACCTTCATAGTGATTTAACTCACCATATTGCTGTTCACTCTACTCAGCTATGTGGTAGCTTGAAAACCAAAGGCAGACAACCATAGTACATGTGAAAACTAGCAGCTAGCAGACACCATAAAGGAACAGACCTGTTTGGAGTTCTTTGGAATGTCCTGTTCCTACAGCATTGAACTTTTTGAGCTGAGAGAAACTCCCTGAAAAACTTCATTTACTGGGTTTGTTATTATTTGTTCTGATCCAGAGTTTTCTTGGAGGCGAAAACCCTAGCTCCCAGACATTTGCTGAAAAATTATTAGTCATTTTCTTAACATTATAACTACCTCAAGTGATAGTGCCATTTGAGGTAAAGAAGAACCTTGCCTCTCAACTTAAATAACTTTGAAAATGAGATATTCATATTCCTGGTACTGTACACAGCCTAAGAAAGACCTAAGGCCTCTTTCCCTCACCTTTGCTGACCTTGAGTCCCTGAGCAAGCAAGACTACAATCTAAGGCTGAGTTTTAAACTGTAGGAGCAATTGTAAGCATGCTCTCTCCCACCTGGGAACTTCTAGCATGGAGTGGGAGAGATTGGTCTAGAACATTTAAGGCAATGTCTGTCAAATCATTAGCTGATTACCAAGGCAACTGAGTAGAGATCTATGGCCACAGGTGATAGAAAAGTATATTACATAATTAGTTCAAGAAAGCCAATAAATAATAACAGGGAAGGGTCTGATTTCTGGGATTGCCACATTATATTATCTAAAATGTCCATAACAACAAAAAAATTGTGAACCAATCATAGAAATAGGAAAGTATAGTCAACACATGGGTGACTGGGGAAGGAAGGTGTAGTTGATAGAAAATACTTCTGAGGTGGCCCAGGTATTGGACAGATACTTTAAACCAACTGTTACAGATATGCCCAAATAATTAAAGGGAACCTTTTCTGAAAAATTGAAAGTATGAGGATGGTGTCTCACCAAATAGAAAATATAAAAAAATGACATAGTGCCGCAGTCCGGCTGCAGCAAAATAACCGGGGGTAACGAACAACTTGTGTAGATTGATACAGCAGGAGAGGGAGCCCTTTATTGTAGGACAGGAGCGGTATTTATACATTCCACACAACTTATCTTAATTAGCATAAACTAGATACAGCAGTCAACCAATAAGGAATCTCCACACTTAATGGCTCACTGGCATTACTTCACAAACCACTCCCTCTGGCAATATGCCAGGTGCCATCCAGACTTGTTTACAGACTCTAACAAGATAGAAGTTAAGAAAATTAAGAACCAAATAGAATTCTGTAGTCAAAAGTTAAAGTGAATGAAATGAAAAATTTGCTGGAGGAATTCAGCAGAATAAAGCATCAGCATACTTGAAGATAGGTTACTTATAATTATCCTTGCCTGAGGAATGAAACAAATAAAAAAAAAGAGTGTAACAAACTTGTGAGATACCATTAAGTGAACAAACAAACACATATGGGAAGTACTTGAGGAAAGGAAACAGAGGATAAGGACAGAAAGACTATTTCAAAGATTTGACCTCAAAAATCTCCCAATTTGATGGAAAATTATTTATTTGTATATCCAGAGAATTTAGAGTACTTTAAAAGTGGTAAACTAAAAATAAACTCACACCTACATACAATATAGTCAAAACATGAATCAGAAGACATTTTTGTTGTTGTTTCTTAAAACAGTAATTGAGAAGATATAATTATATATTTTAAGTTTATATTTCAGTAATAACATTGAATTCCTAAAGTTGTATTTTTTCATACTTTTAATAAAAGAAGCAAGCAAATCTTTATATAAATATCACAACTAATTACTCAATGCACTGCAGTCTTTTTGTGTGTATAGAAAATGAACTTTAAATAATAATTTAAAATCTTTCAATGTACTTATTTCTTATTTTTTTCTTTGGAGTCAAAGTTAAATTTTATATAAATTAATTTTGCATTTAAGGATTTAATGTAAATAAAATGTAAATGTAATTATATACATGCACTTTTTATTTTATTTTAAATTCATGTGATTTAATATTACCACTTGAGCAAATACTTAATATAATTTTTAATGTTGTGCTAACAAGCAGCTGTATGTTTCTTTTCATGTTATTCCTCATTTGGAGAGTTTAGAAAATAGCAAATTTAGTACTTTAATATGTAAAACATTAAAACACTTTATAAATCACTGTAGAACAGAAAGTTTGGATGAAAGAATGTGATAAATGAGGTCAGCATGTAAACATCATAGCAGTTGCTGAACTTAACCCCATATTTTTTTCCAAAATATATTAGATGAATTCATTAGAATCAAAGAAATACAATAAGAAAAAGAGGTATCTGGCATCCAACTGCTTGTTTCTGACAAGGTTAAGATCACTCAGGCTGGTAATGTTTCTATTTGTGTACCGATATGGCCTATTGCTATAAAAATCAATGAGAATTATTGAAAACTTACAAGCCTGCTGTCATTAATATGACCTGCACAGGTTTATTTATTCCTTCTGTGTTGCCCATGCCAAATTTTCTATGAAAGTCACTTGTTTAGTGTACTTTAGTGTCACAGGGATTCATTCTGGAAAAGTAAGTTATCTAAGCTGTGCTGAAGTTTATGGGTATCAGATGAGAGCATGCAAGGTAAATGCTGTTAATGCATGATGAGAAATTAAGGTAGGTTTCTTGACTGTTTATCTTTTTGTTTGTAGTTTCTATTATAACAAAACTTTTATTTTTATTTCTATGGAACAAATCACAAGGTGTGCTTTATAAAACATTTATTTGATACAATCATTGAAATATAAAATTACTTCTTACTTTTTTAAATTATTCAGTTTTAGTAAAAATAAAATTAAGATTTTCATGGTACTGTATAAATATTCAGATGAAGTATTTGAAAATATTCTAATATTAAATATTAACCCATTAAGTTCCAAGTTTTTAATTTTGTGAATATTTCAGCAAAATTAATGTGGGTGTAAAGTTACCATAAATGGTATATTTGTTGTTCAAGGTTAAAGTTTTTATCGGTGTTCTCTGTGTAGGATGATGGTAAATTTAATAAACTTTCAATTGTGTTTATAATTGAGATATCAATGTTTATATTGCAGTTTCAAATATCTCATTAGTACGTTATAGATTTTAATGCTTTTTGACAGTCAATTAATTTAGAGATAAGCAAAAATTTGTGTACTTGGCCAAAACTTTGGATATGATAGCTTGTGGACACCAACTCAAAGATTCTATTTACTTAAGGATTTTACTAGTGAAATTCATATTTCATGCTAATGCAACTTGAAAAGTTTTTGTGTAAATCTTAATATAAAATACAACATAAATAAAAATATTTAGACATCATGTTAATGTAAAGCCAAAACTCTAGAAACCAAATCTACAAATCAGCTAAATTCAGACTAAGAGCTAGACAAGACTATATATGCTATACCTTTTAATAATTAAACACTATAAGAAAGATTAGCCTATGCTAGAACCATGATACTATATTTTTTGTTATTTTTTCTTTTAGAGTTGTTATATCTCTCACTTCCATTCTCTGTCCTTGTGTCATTGAAAAGGTCACCATTGATGTGCAGCTCTTTCTTGACGTTTCTCCACAATTTTTTTCAAAACAAGTGCATTATATGTGTGTAAAGGTTTCTCAAAATAAATTCAGGTAATTCTAGTAGTGGAACAGAACACCTCAGACATCTATATTCTCAGGTTATTTCATCAACTTCCAAATTTTCTATTTTTACCTTAGTTTGATTCTAAAATGTATGGTTATTTTTCTCTTGGCTTACATACACACACACACACACACACACACACACACACACACACACACACACATATACACACACACACACACACACACACACACACACACACATATATACATATCTCAGTTTCTACAGACTTCACTGATACAAATATAATTAATTTTTTCTTCTCAACATTCCTCCTATTTATCCTCTTTTCTCAGTGGCATATTACCATTTTCTCTTGAGTTATATTTATTATTTTTACCTCTTACCTGTTTTCTCTAGTACTTTTCCAAGTGTTATTGAAATTGCCTTTAACACTTTATTGCAGTGATTTTAACTTTTAATCTTGGAAACAGTAAAGAGTACATCTACTCTGTTCTTCACATTGATCATTCAGTATTTGAATATTATTACTGTATTTCCCAGATTAATCTTTTTTTCTTTCCATTGACCAAATTAACAAGCAAACCAAACTAAAACCTATTTAATAAATATAAGAAAAGCTGCAACATAGCATTTTATTATGAGAGATGTATTTTTTTAATCAATTGAAATGAGTATTGGGCATTTGGTAGATTAAATAAAATGAAGAGTTTGTTTTATCTTATATCAAACAAACTATATCACTCAGATCAATAGAACAGGATAATAGAACAGGAGAATAAAATTCTTCTGGCTTTTGAAACTTGGCAGAAGAACTTCATCATATTAACTTTTATATAATTAGATTTGATAGGAATTTGACCCTTTTTAAACTTTGTTTGTTCTTGTGTGTGAGGTGCTGAGGATCGAGCCCAGTGCCTCCATTGTGATAGGCAAGCTCTCTACCACTGAGCTATAGCCCCAGTCCCAGCCCTAGAATTTGACATTTTTTGATATATTTTTCATCGATTTTAATTAGGAACATGTGCATTTTATATCTATATAGACATATAATATGTTTCCTATTCATTTTTTGCAAATTGAAGTTAATATTTATTCACAAAGAAGATGATCATAAAGGCACATACAGACTACATTCTTGAGCATTTATTCTATAATTAATTTAGTTTTGAACTAATTCACATTTTACACATTTTTAAGAATTTTATGTATTATATGTAATTTTAAAATAATATGTTTAACTAGTTTAAATATTTTAGACATTTTGTTATTGGTTATTGAAGTACCAATGCAGGTATAAAATTACTTCATATTTTTAAAAGCTATATATAATTGATACCTGACAATGAAAAATTAAAGGGGAAATTCATATAATAATTATTAATGAGATGCTTCTGCAAATTATAAGAACAGTTTTCTGATGCTGTTAAAGGCATTAATTTTGAAATCACAGATGATTTTTGAAAGAAACAGGATCGTTTTGATGTTTGCTGAGCAAAAAAAAAAAGTGTATATGAATGATGTAACAGAGTTGTGTTATTATGCACAATCATGATTGTGCAAATTTTTCTCACATTTTATTTTTTTTATTCCACTGCAAGAACATTTTATTAATAACACAAAGTTTTTATTAATGAAAATTGTAAAATTAAATTCTTTCATTACAGAAACACCTGCTGCATTTCCAGACACTATAAAGGAAAAAGAGACACCAACGCCTGGTGAAGATATTCAGCTAGAAAGTTCAATTCCTCATACAGATTCAGGAATTGGAGAGGAGCAAGTAACTAGCATCCTGAATGGGGCGGAATTAGAGACTACTACAGGCCCAGATGCCATGAGTGAACTCTTATCCACTTTGTCATCAGAGGTGAAGAAATCACAAGAGAGCTTAACTGAAAATCCCAATGAAATGTTGAAGCCTGCACCATCCATATCTAGCATTAGTCAGACCAAAGGGATCAATGTCAAGGAAATTTTGAAAAGTCTTGTGGCTGCCCCTGTTGAAATTGCAGAATGTGGCCCTGAACCTATCCCATACCCAGACCCAGCATTAAAGAGAGAAGCGCAAACAATTCTTCCTATGCAGTTTCATTCCTTTGACAGGTAGGTATTGAATTTCTTTTTCACAGTGTTCTATATGTAGAAGGAAAAGACTTCTATTAATTGAATTTTATGTAGAAGGACCTCAAAAACTGTATTAATGTAGATTCCCATTACAAAGAATATCAAAGAGATAGACCAAGCTGATGCATCTCATAGGACATTTTAATGGATTCAGAAAAAGATTTTCAAAATGATGTGGTAAATATTACATTGAATCTGAAATAGAAAACTCCATATTTTGGTTACAATCCATCATCAAGGGACCCTGGCGCAATGGAGAAGTCATTTTTCTCTTTGGACTTGTTTTATGTATAAAGTGGGACAGAGAATAAACAAAATATCTCTAAGACATAGTATGTAAATCTAAATGACATTAATTTCCATTATAGTATTATAACATTCTATAATAATTCTTGGATATTAATAGCTTGCTCTAAGTATAAAATTCAAATTCAAATTTTAATTGGAATTATGTTAAAAAAGTAAAAATCATTTGAAATAATCTTCCGTATAGGATTTTTAGTATCAGCAAAAAAGCCATATCTTGTGGCATAAATTTGACAAATAATATTCTTGAAAGGCATTTGAATAAAAATAACTTTTTTATTTTAAAAACTTTTCAAATATGAATAAAATAACTTTATTTTCAATGAACTTACAGGAAATAGAATGTTTGCAAATAATTGTCATTGACAAGACAAAATGTGTTCTGTCAAAATTTTTAAAATTTGAAAAATGGTGAGACTATAAAATATCAGCAAATAGTTCCTCTTATTTTTAGTTTTTTTGTGTTAATATTATATTCATATGTTCATTCATATAGTGAATGTTCCTTAGTCTATTTCACATTGATGTCCCCTATTTCACATATGTGGTTTATGTTTCCAGGATCTATTTGTGTGTCTTGTTTCTGAGTTTGTTTAAGTATATGTCTTTAAGTGTATGTACTTGTGAATATCTATAAGTCTATATCTAGAAATAAAAGTTTCAATAATTTAATATAGGGTTATTAATTTTTGTGTCCCATCTTAATATACTTAAAATTTTGTTAAAATGCAAACTGATAAATACAAAGAATTATTGTGATTTATATAAGAGAATTCAGTGGAATAAAGGCTAAGTAAAATATTTTTGTTTTACTTTGGATTATTATTAAGAATTTATTTTTCTGTAAAACTTAATCACCTGAGTGCTAATGTTCTTAGCTACTCAAAATTTATTATACTTTTGAGAATATTGCTTTAAAAAAATAAACCTCTCCATTTGTTCATGGTAGCATTTGTGCAAAGTGCAATGGGAATGGAATCATTATTCTAAATTGCATAAGTAGAAATGAAATTGAAGAGCACAAAGCATATTTCAATTCTTTTTAGGAAAAGAGTCTCCAGTGTAGTTAATATATGCAGTAGCTCAAGTACTATCAAATGTAAATGATGAGGTGATATTGATGAAAGGAGGGGATTGAGGTCTCAGGGGGCACTGATGACGGATTGAACAGAAGCGGCCTTGCACTGCACGTAACTCAAGTCTGTCGTCTTCACTGCTCAAAGCCATAATGGGAGGTGGCAGTCTGAAATGAGTTGCCACGGCAAAGAGTATTATTTTTGAAATGCTTTCACACAAATCACTAGGCCCTGCATACAACTTAGTTTCATGCTTTAATGTCATCAGGAGGCACAAATTGGTGTGTCTAATTGTTTGCCACCTGCCAGCAAAATGAGCTGCCAGCCAGCCAGACGGGTTTGATTGTCTGTCAGCCATTCAATAGATTGAGAGTGACAACATCAAAAATTTAACTTCAAACTCTGAAGCTTTGAGCAGCTTTTCAGAGACATCATCCCGCAAGTGCTTCTGGACCACTGCATTTTTCAATTATATTTCCCGTGTATTTCTGCCATTTGCCTTTTCTGTCTTAAGATAGCCATAATTACTTTATGAGGAATATAAACATATTTCTGAAGCACTAAAGTCTGAAATCCAAGTTATGACATGTCTTTTAACATCAGATTGAATTCCTTGAAAAATAGAAACCAATATGACAGGTTTTAGAAAGAAAGTCCAGATTGCTACCTGTTTTAAACACAATTATCATGGGTCTTACCCTACCAGTGAAGCATTTTTCATTTTTATCCTTAGCTTAAAAATAAATATACATTCAGTTGCTTGATTTTTTTGTGACTAAGTCATGTTTCCTAATAATATGTTATCCCAGTAGGAATCATCTTTGGTTTTACTTTTGTTGACCAATTATTTATTACTTGTATAGCAGATGATAAAAATGTATGTATTGAACTTATTATGGACTGTAAGTTTGGAAATAAGTTCTTAAATAAACTGATGTAATTTGAATTCTGTTAACTTACATTCTACATGGGTGCTTCTCCCCATTCAGGATGAAACATTAATGAATTTCAGTGTTTTGAATTTTTTGTTTTTTAGTAAGCATATTGCAACATCAAATTTTGAAACATTTATACTTAATAAACTTTTTTCTTTTAGGATTAGACATTTCATCCAATTACATGTGAAAGATTATGTAAATGTTCTCATTTACATATGTAGGAAGTAATGATTCCTTTTATTTTCTGTAATCATTTGTGTTATGTGCCTTTGATTACAGTAAGTGTATATATTTATGAAGTGTAACAAGTGTATATGAAATGTAAAATGCTAAAGATCCTCTAGTATTCTTCTGTAGTGAGGAAGAATAATATGTATAGAGAAATGCAGTTTTGAACAGTATTTCCAAATTTCTTTTACTGTGTGGCAAAGAAAAAATTTGAAAGTTTTGTTTCTACTAGGAAAGCTTAATAATGTTATTTTATTATTTACATAGCAAATTACAGAGTTCTCCTAAAAATATGAGTAGGATAAATATTTTCTTTATGGTTTCATTGATTTTTAATGTTGATTTTAGGACAACTAATGACAATTCAGGGAAAATAATAAAGAAATGTGTAGTAGAGTTGAAAAGCTCTTATTACATTGATTTATTTAACCTTCGAATTTTGTAAGTATAATTCTGAGGACTTTACTGTCTGTTCATATCATTTTCTATTTTTTGAAAAAAGTATTTGATTATATTACTTAAAAGATGAAGTAGTTAATGTAAGTCAAATTGATTATAAATCTGTCAACTTTTACAATTCAAATTTTAAATTTCTATTTACTGTAATTAATCTCTGTTTTTATTTTACTGAGTGTCCTGGGTGTGTATTGGAAGGCCGGTTGCCAGGAGATGCAATTTTGACTGAGTATGGCTGTATCCTGATTTCCCCAATGTTGTCTTTGTCTTTCCTGGCATTAACATAAACAGTTCAATGAGCTGTATAAAAATCTCTTTTTAAGTAGGTGCTTTAATAAAATACTCAATTATTTCTTAAATATCCTTTTCCTGTTGGTATTCTAAAATATTTTGGAAAGTAGATAAGCATACTAGATGAAAACATCAGAGCAATAAAAGCATCAGACCCCCAAATTACCTACATTATAAAATCCTACAATAAATGAAATAGCCTTATAGTTTTTTTTTAATAACGATTATTTTTTAGTTTGATTAAAAGACTGTAATCTCAGAAAAAGGTATTGTATCTCCATTCCAAAAGCTTTCACTTCACCTTAGGTGATGAGCACCTCTCAGGTGGATTCCTTCTGTCTTAAAACTCTTGTCTATCTCCAGGTGTCCTACATTCATCCCAAATTGATCTTCTGTGTTTATGCTGACATTTTCTTAGATATAATACTGATAAAGATTTTGAAATAATGTCTTATTTTTTACATAATAGAGGAAGAACATAGTAGTTTGGAACAGAAAGTCTCCACCTTCCCCTAGTCATAAGGATTTATGTGTAGCTCCTTCAACCTGTTATGTTGTTTTGAATCTCTTTGCATAACTAAGATTTACCATGAGACTTTTTTACAAATTTTTCTTCTCTTGGCAATTCTTAGCAATCTTTTTTTGATTCAGGTCATTGTTCCTTGATAATACACATCATCTGTTCCTGAAAGTTATGGGCATAACTTGAATCTGGCAATTTTTAAAATATAGTACACATTTGCTTTGTTTGTATATTCCATTCTGGTATTGCCCAGGTGTGGCCATATCTTAGTTTTCTTTGAATTTCCTAAACTTGTTAGTGTAATTGTATCACTTAATCTGTTGGTTCTGAATAAGTGTTACAGAAAAGAGGAATAGTACAGAAATAAGACAGGGATTATTATATGAAGTTAATTTTCCTTAATGAGTCCCTAATTTAGAAGCCCTTTCTTCTGTATTTCAATTTATACTTAGGACAAACTATGAAGACACAGATAAAGTAGTATTCATGCTTTTACAAAATTTACAGAAGTTTTTAATGGACCCCTCCTCGTCCAAGACTCTGTCTTTGGTCCACTTCTGTATATTTCTTAGGCAATCTTATCTGCTTCCCAGCATTAAATAGTATTCTACATGCTGATTGTTTCCATAATTATATCTCATTCTAAACCTCTCTCCTAAACTAGAGACTTGTCTATCTCTTATTCATAATCATTATTTGAAGATTAATAACTTAATAAGTATTGTGCTCCAACCATAGTCTTTTCTATCTTAATGACAATTAACACTTTAACCCTTCTAGATCCTTAATGAAAAGATTTTTTTTGTTGTTTTTTTGCATTGTCTTGGACTTATTTCATATGCACATCCTGTCCTGCAAATCCTGTTGTGTTGGCTTAATATAGCCAAAATTTGATGCACTTTTCACCAGTTTCCATTTGTCATTCTGATCCCACAGACTTCTCTTCCTTAAATTATTATTTTTTAAAGCCAAGATGTCTTAATTTATTTTTTTGTATAATACATGGTAGTCTTTGCAATGAATTAGGAACAGAGAGAAAAACTACAAATTATTATAGTATTCACCTTTCTTATATTATTATAGTATTCTGCTAACAGACCCCTCAGTTCCACCCTCGTTCCTGCTTAAAGTCTGTCCTCATAGCAGCCAGAATGAGACTTTTATAAGCCATGGTCAGATCCCTCTTTATTTGTAAGTACTTAATAGCTTCTGATTCCATGCCGAGTAATACAGTGTACTTCAGTGTCCTGTGATTTGAGCCCTTCTTACTTATCGTTTATACTCTCTGTGTTGCTCAGTTTTCTAGTAACACAAGCCATTTTGCTGTTCCCTCTGTATGGAACATCCTTCTCTAGATATCATCATGGCTTGTTTCTTCACCCCTTTAGTCTTCTCAGATACCACTTTTTTCCTCAGTCTTCTCTGAACTACCCTTTCAATAATATTCCTTATCTCTGTCCATACTTTTCTTTTGTTTGAGCATTTACCAACTGATATATTGTGTTTACTCTTTTATATATTTCTACTTTCTGGCTCTTCCTATTGGAATGTGATTCTGTGAGGGCAGGAATGTTGTTCTATACTTGACTGTGCCTCCAGAACAGGCCTTCACATATCACACTCACACAAAGATTTATTAAATGAGTCAGTGAATTAAAGAAGAAGATCATACCTCAAATACCTAGTTGGAAATGGAATAAATTCAGTGATGGAAGAACGATATGCATGATGTATTATTCAATGTATTAAAAACATAATCATTCTGTGAAAAATTTTATAGAAGTGAATTACATTGATATATTTCCTGACTTGCACTACTTTGATAATAACCTTTACAACCTTATGGTATGTAGAGATTATCTATAGAATCAAATAATTACTTACTGTTTTGTAGTTTGCAGTTTTAAAGGTGTAGAATAGAGGTTTGGAATTATGTGGGAAGGGATAGAAAAAATATTCTTGATATCAAAAAAATTCAGTTGTGGTTGTTTGTAGTGTAGAGGATTTATAGGTATCCATCAGTATGAAGAGCACATCTATAAGAAAAGCAGAATATTTAAATAGTTTAGTTCAGTGGTTCTTACCTTTTCAGTGGCCACGTTATTTGGAATTCATATTAAAGTTACATGTTCACCATAGAAAAAGTAAGTGCCTTCCAAACTTGTATATGTGTTAGTGCATTTATGTGTCTTAAATGAGTACCTGCAATGAGTATTTAGACTCTTCAATAAGACTATCTTTGTGTAGGTGGGATAATTAATCAGGGGGAAATATTGAATAACTGAGATTTTCTCAGAGTTGAAAATCTTTATTTTTATTATATAAGTAATTGCAAATACTGAATACTAATCTGAAAGATGAATAATTTGTCATCAACACATTAATACTGTTAACTTTCAAAGTATAAAATAGATTGCTAAGGACAGAGGATATTTTGAGGTGTTAGGGAATGGTATTGGGTAATGTTGGTAAAAAAAAAATGACACCAAGAACAAGAATGTGTAATCCTCTAATTATAGATAAACATTTGGCCATATCAGTCAAAGGGGAATTTATCCTGACAAATTCATAAAATTGTAAATTCAGGAAAAAAAATCTGAAAAACCAATCAGATCCACTTTCTCATTTCTCTCAGCCAGACTTTTCTCATGTGGTCATGCTAGCCATCTGAACAATGAGTTTTTGGAAATTGGAGTCCATAAATGTTATGAGAGACTTTTTCCTCCTGTTCATCTTATTTGTCATTTTGAGGTATATGGAAGTTTCACCTTGGTTTCTTATCCACATACTTTCAAATTTTTGAAAGTTGCTAAAATTTTTCTCATTTTTACTGTAATTTTCTAGTCTTTTTCAGCTTTCCTCACATGATGTATTTTCCTTATATACTGTCATTGTAACTGTTCCCTTATGGTCTCATGGCTGTTTTTCATTATTCTAAAAAACATGACACCTAAAACTTCTCATAGGATTTTGTTTGTAACATGTGATGACAGCCATGTATTCTATGATTATTGCTTCTTTTCCATTTGAGTACTGTGCTTATGTAGACTCAGACTATATCGATACTTTGGGTGCCATAGTAATAATAAGAATAAGAATAATGACCATGTATAATATTCTGAGTGGTGGGCTAAGTACGTTATATGCGTATCTCCTTTTAGCATTATAAAAGTAGAATTTATACAGTACAAACCATTTGAACAGGGAAGAAAATGGACCTTAGACCTAACACAACACAGTGAAACCTTGTTAGAGGTAGAATTCTAACTCGGGTCTATAGGTCACTAAAGGTTGGGTTTTGAGTTACTATTCATGTGTGTGCGTGCGTGTGTGTGTGTGTGTGTGTGTGTGTGTGTGTGTATACTGCCAAACCCTAATAAGCTTGCTATTAAGAGAAATGTCTAGAGTCTTTGGCTGTATAATTCAGATACTTTTTTTTTTAAAAAAGAGTTTTTTTAATAGTTATTTTTTAGTTTTTGGTGGACACAACATCTTTATTTTATTTTTATGTGGTGCTGAGGATCGAACCCAGCGCCCCATGCATGCCAGGCGAGCACGCTATCGCTTGAGCCACATCCTCAGCCCCCAATTCAGATACTTTTTGTTGGAGGCAGGTATTTGGTGTTTTTTCATTTCATTGATAAGCTGCCATTACAGAATTTGGAGAGTCACACTTTTCTCTCATTATGTGACTTATTTTTCTTAATGTTACTTCTTTCTCATAACTTGTATACTGGATAAGATACTATTGATTAATAATGATCTGTTATTTAGGAATCTTCAATAATAGTTTTTCTATTATCTACAAATTTATAGCACCATTAATAATGTATATTTCTTTATTCATAAGAAATTTTGAGCAGAGAAATGGTTATTGTTTTACTAATTAATTCTTTTCAAATTAAGAACCAATGGTTTTGTTTTTTTTACTAGATGGCCAGTAAGATAGTGCATCTCACATTACTTAGAAGCTTTGAGAGAATTTTGATGATAAACCAAAACTGCTAGCATACCTTTTTCCTTTTCTACTGATCCTTAATATAGATCATTGTAACTAGATACCCTGGATCCTATAGACAGATAATTATTTCGTTTTAGACATTATTAACATTTATTAGGAAATTAATTTACAAAGTACCTTTGGATACCATCTCATTTAATATTCCCATTTATGTATAAAGTAAAATGCCTTGGTTTTGCCAGTTTTACAGTGAGAAACTGAAATTAAACATACACAGCTTGAGAGTCATTCATTTTTCAAACCTTGGCCTTCTAATTTCATATCTTCTATTGGCTTCCACAAGGTCACACTGCCTCTCAGTGAAACAAATGAAGGCATAAGTAAGAACTGACCAATGTGGGGATTGAAAACATAATATATGTTTGTGAGGGTTCAGGATTGAGTCTAAATAATTTGATCTCATCATCCGTAAGGAGAAAAGAAGAAAGTATTCTGAAGGAGTTGATGGAGAAAAAATTTTGGCATGAGTAAAATTATTTAAGATTATAAGACCATGAGTAAAATTATTTAAGATTATAAGACCATATTTAAAATACTCATAAAATTATGAATAATAATTATGACAAATTTATATTTTTAGTATGAAAATAGTCATTGAAGAAATTTTAACAAAATTGTTTCTTTGAATAATTCCTTTTGTATTAAGGAAGTTCAGGAAATTTAGCCAGGTCTGGTGGCACATGCCTGTAATCCCAGCAGCTTTGCAGGCTAGGCAGGAAGATCACAAGTTCAAAACCAGCAGCAGCTTAGTGAGCCCTAAGTAATTTAGCAAGACCCTGTCTCAAAATAAAAAATAAAAAATTGCTAGGGATTTGGCTCAGTATTTAAGCACCCCTGGGTTCAATCCCTGGTACCAAATAAATAATTCTATTATTATTTGAGAGTAGGCCAATGATATAGTTTCCTTTAAATGAAACTTTTTCATAAAAAATAATAAAATATAGATGCAATTAAAAATCAGAATTCAGGGCTGAGGTTGTGGCTCAGAGGTTGAGTGCTTGCCTAACATGAGTTAGGCACTGAGTTCGATACTTAGCACCTCATAAAATAAAATAAAGATATTGTATCCACCTATAACTAAAAAATAAATATATTTTTTTAAAATCATACTTCAGGTTGGGTATTTTTGTGTAAGTCATCTGTCTCAAGTATTATATTTGAGCTTAAAATATCTCATGTATCTAATTTCTAGGTAAATTCAATGATTATTTAATAATGCTTGGACAATATTTGTGAAATGAAGTTTATGTGCTGTAGAACTTCAGAATGGTGAAACTTCACTGCAAGGAAATACAGATATTTATATTTGAAAAATTTTGTTGTTCATAGCTTTAAATTTAATTATCCATATTTATCATTTAATCAACATAAAGTTCAGAAATTTTTAAATGAAATTCACTTAAAATGCTAAAAAAAGCAAAATATCAAACTTCAATATTCAAAAAATCAAGGCTCAAAGACTAACTAGATCTTTACCCAAATATCTGTTATATTATTTCAATTCTCTTTCATTATAATATTCTGAATAGGAAAAATAACTCAATTATGTTCAGAAAAATAAAATATAACCTCATTATTGCCTTAGATGTTATGTCTTAATTTTCAAATAATTTTTAGTTTTATTATGAAGAAAACTTAAAAGTTGACTTTCAAATGTTTCTTTGCTCTTGTATTTATGAATATTATACAGTTAGAATATGATGTGGATAAAAATAATATTCTATGTATATTTTGTCAAAAATTCTCTATGCATATGTAAAATTTGCCAACTGGAACAAATATTTCCCAATATTCTCTGACTCATGATTACAGACACTTGTCATTTTAAGAAAGGTTCATTAAGTCCAGATTCTACATTAATGTTTGTCAAATGAATTTTACTATTCAATATATTTTACATTATTTCCTTTATGCCCAAATACTTTTCAATAATGAAGTTGGGTTCACAAGTTTAAAAAATTGTAAATTAGAAGAAGATGGAGAGCCAGACACAGTGGCACATATCAGTTAATCCCAGGGGCTTGGGAGGCTGAGGCAGGGACATCATAAATTTAAAACCAGGCTCAGCGAAAGCAAGGCACTAAGCAACTCAGTGAGACCCTGTCTCTAAATAAAATAGTAAATAGGGCTGGGAATGTGGCTCAGTGGTTGAGTGCCCTTGAGTTCAATCCCCCATACCAAAAAAAAAAAAAAAAAAAAAAAAAAAAAAAGAAAAACAAAGAAAGAAAAAAGAGATGAGAAAAAAGAGAAAGAGATAAAAATAAGAGACAAAAATTTATGTGGTGGTTGATATACAGAGAAAGGAAGGGAGAAGAAAACTTGGGAAAGAGGCAAAGAGGTGAAACTCAACATTATGTATCTGCCATACATAGCAGGATTTTAATTCATCTTAAGCCTCATATTTGTTATTTCTTATCATTTCTTTCTTTGCAGGAGTGTTGTGGTACCTGTAAAGAAGCCACCTCCAGGTAGTTTAGCTGTAACTACTGTGGGAGCCACCACTGCAGGAAGTGGGCTGCCAACAGGCAGTACCTCTAACATATTTGCCGCTACTGGAGCTACACCAAAAAGTATGATTAATACAACAGGTATTGTCCTTATATATTTTTGTGATACCTCATCATTTTCTTTCTGTTTTCTATATCTTCATTTTTTTTCTTATTGGACCTTAAAATGAAAAGATACCCTGAGCATTTAAGATTACCTTAATCTTAAGAAGGTTATATGTTGTGTTGCAACTTTTCAGAACTTGTCTCTGATTCTGGGATGCAATTTTTAGTGGTCATTTTAGGAGACAGTATTGGGTTTTGTTTTGAGTTTCCTCAAAACATGATGCTCTTTACTTTCAGAGTGAAATCAGATTGCTAAAAAGGTATTTGGGGAGCAAAAGCAAAAGATCATTAAAAAACTGAAGTTTAATATGTAAAAATTAATAAATTATATCAAGAATATCAAAGTACGATCAAAATATTAGTATAAAAACATGGATTTGGTGACATTTACTTATTGAATCCTAATACATACTTTGCTAAATCCCCTAAGGAAAGACAGAGCTCTCCTAAGAACCTTGATGATATGCAAGAGCCTCAACATGTGAAAAGTGCATGTGAATAAGAAACCTTGATTGACTCTGAACTAATTTTTATACTTTGATTACAATTGTATCCATTGTCCAATAATTTCCTAGTGATTGTAGGTACTAAAACTTTCAAATCTTTTTAAATTTTAAAAGCCTGCCTAAAAATATCTCTTTTTTTGTAAATTTCCAGAAATGTTCCTGTTTATTATTAGCTAAATAAATCCTTACCCAAATCTTTGTGATTCCATTTTAGGTATTTAAACAACGCAAGATGATCCCTGACTTTTCTTCCCTGACTATAGTAGTCTTCTCTTCTCCAAACTGTATAGCCTTGAACTTTTCCATTTATTATCATAACTTAGATTCTTCCCATTTTTATTAATTTCATAGCTCTTCTTTGTGCTTTCTGTATCTATCTTGTTTATCATATCACCTGAGTCTGACATATCATGAACAACACACTTATGGGGTTGTAGTAAGTAGAACGTGTACTATATTAGACATATATCATTTATATATTAGCAACTAAACATAAATGGCATTGTGTTAAAGAATATAATCTATTTGGCTTATCTATATTATAAATAATTATATCTGGCTTGTCTGAAGACATTAAAGTCTTTTCAGTATTACAGTCTTATTCTTTATACTTGTTTGGTTTTCTACAAATAGGAATAAAACTTGGTTTTACTAAAATATATGCTATGAAAGTGTTATTTTAAAAATATGCCAATGTAGTAGATAAATAATCTACATGCAGTACTTTCATTGAATAAAGTCCTTACTTAAGACTTTGGTAAATGAAAATTAAATCACCTCTTTCTTATTTTATCTAATCAAAAGTCATGAAATCTTTTCTTTTAGTGTATATTTCAAGAATAATAGATTTAGAAAATAATGATAGCAGGAAGTGATATTATAAAGTATATAAGGTCAAAATGAAGAATAAAATTAAGCAATAAACTTCTTCCTTAGAATTATTATTATATATGAACTGTGAGCTAACATCTAAACTAGGCACATTGACCAATTTACATATCCACATTTAGGAGCTTTATAAATATTATAGTAGAAATCCCAATAAATGACTCCGTTTTGTGGGAGTTATTATAAGACATGATAATATTTAGGGACACTAGATGTCCCTAAACTCCACTGCTATTACTCACATGTGGTATTATGGAAAAGTCTCTTCTAAAATGGTATCTTCATATTTGAGAAGAACTCATTGTTCCAAAATCAGGTACAAAATATAGACCTTCTTCTGAAACATTTATCAAAGTGAACATTTGATTCGGCAGAGCCACAAATTCGTAATTTATGTCTTAGATGGTAAAAACTAAAAATATTTTAACATAGCAATAAAAATAGATAGAATTTTACATTTAAATTTGCATTGTTTTATCAGCCTCATTTATCTAGAATCGTTTTCATTTGTTGTTGTCTTTTATTTATACCCCATTTGTAATATGTAGTTTTTTTAGCTTACCATAAGTGAATCTACTGGATTTTATTTAATGCAATAGCTGTTGTTTAAAACCATAATCAATTTATTAGTACACTAATGGTCAAATGGTTTTCATTTGTGAAATTCTGTTTTGAATTTACATGAATAATTATTTCAAAATCAATTGTAATAATATTATCAAATTATTTTACTAAATAAATTTTTATTTAAGACTAAAAATTATTATTTTGGGAACAGGTGCCGTGGATTCAGGGTCCTCCTCCTCTTCCTCCTCTTCTAGTTTTGTGAATGGTGCTACCAGCAAAAACCTCCCAGCTGTGCAAACTGTTGCTCCAATGCCAGAAGATTCAGCTGAAAACATGAGGTGTGTATATTTGGTTTTCGCCTATTTCTCTCTCCCTTAAAAAAAAAAAATGTGAATGATAGGGAATAAATACATATATGTGTAAGATTTCTTGGGAGTTAAGGTTAATTATGCATTTTTATATTTCATAATTATATCATTTTGATATTTTTGGTTAGTTTTTAAAAATCTTCTATTTCAGAGTATAAACAGATAACTGTCTGATTTTTAAAACATTATTGATTTTATCATTTGATGGATAACACATTATTGTTTACAATAAAGATTAAAAATGTGCAAATTGTAACAGGATAAAACTGAGTATCTTTGCTGATAAGAGTTTTAAATAAATATTTTAAAAATAATTCTGTCAAATTGTTCATAATATGTATCATTGTAATCCAAATTAAAAAAAATCTTATTTGTTGTCATTAAATAACATTCTTAAATTGTGCATACATTCATACATGCATGTACACATATGTATGTATTCAAGTTCTCTTTAGAAGTATAACACAGAATATAATAACTCAGTGAGAAGGAGCACACTCATGTCACCATCATCCAAATTGAGAAATAACATATAACAAGAACTCCAGTATCTTCCACCTTTAGTTTCTTTCCTAGTCACTGTTCTGGGTCCTTTTCAAAATTTTAATCCTATGGAATCAGTACACTGTAATTATTCTTTTCTCTCTGTTTTTTTGTTCTTCAGTATTATATACATGAAGTTCATCCATATTGCATACAGCAATAGTTGGTTCATTCTTATTCCATTTCTGTTCCTGTGTGTACATATATGTACAGCAGTTTCTTAATTCATTTTATTGATAATATATTTATGGGCTTCACCATCTTTAGCTATTACAAACAATTCTGCTCTATAGATAAACAGTGCAGCTTGTAATTATTATGGATGCACTATTATGTGGATATACACCATGTTAATATGCATATGGGTTGGGTAAAAACCAACCCATATGCTGATTAATAATGTTTGTATATATTCTGTTTTACTGGATAATGCCAAATGATTTTCTAAAGTGATTATACAAATTTACTAACTCAGCAGCAGAATATGGGAATTTAAATTGCTTTGTATCTTTATTAGGACTTCAAGTTGTCACTTTTTCATTTTAGACATTTGTGTAAACATAGTGACATTTTCTTATATTTTTAATTTTCATTTTCCTCATTAGTAATGCAATTGGTGCATTTTTAAAATGCATTTATTGGTGGTTTGGCTTTCTTTTTTCATAATTGTGTGTTAAAGTGTCTATCACTTTGTAATAATTGGATTATCTTTTTCTTATTAATTGTGAAAAATTCTTTATACAATTTGGATAGGAGCCCTTTAATGATTATTTGTCATGCATATATTTTCTGTCATTCTGTGATTATTATCATTTCTTATTGTACTCCACTTTGATCAATAGAAGTTGTTAATTATATTGTATAAGGCATCTTTATCTATATTTTCCCTACTTTATCTCTGACTACTTTATTATAAACCATTTAGAATTGACTTTATGACTATAGTAAGGTAGGGGTAATAGGGATGTTTTATTTGAAAGACTCTTCTTTTCCCTACACTGTGTCACTTCCATCACAAATCATTGTCCATACATTCTTTATTATGGTTTTACAGTCAATTCTGTTTCATCTGTTTATTTGTTCATTCTTCTACTATGGTGCCATAATTAGAACAATATGGGTTAAGTTGTCTTCTACCTTGTTCTTTATCCTCGAGAGAGTCTAAGCTATTCTTGATGCTTCACAATTTTTATAATAAAGGAATCTTTAGGTTTTTTTGTAACTAGGATTATATTGTATCTGTAGATTCATTTCACTATTTTGATTTCCAAATTATGAGTACCATATATTCCTTCATATCTTTTATTTATTGATGTTTTTAAAAAATAAATGACAGCAGAAAGCATTACAGTTTTTATTACATGTATACAGCACAATTTTTCATTTTCTGATTGTATATAAAGTACGTTGACACCATTTTGTGTCTTCATACGTGTATTTCGGATAATGAGGTCCATCACACATTCCAACATCCTTGCTAATCCCCTGCCCCCTCTTTTCCCTCCCATCCCTCTGCCCTATCTAGAATTCATCTATTCCTCCCATGATCCCCCTCCCTACCCCACTATGAATCAGCCTCTTTATATCAGAGAAAACATTCAGCATTTGTTTTGGGGAGATTGGCTAACTTCACTTAACATCATCTTCTCCAACACCCACCCATTTACCTGCAAGTGCCATGATTTTGTTCTCTTTTTAATTGCTGAGTAAAATTCCATTGTGTGTATATGCCACTTTTTATTTTAATCCATTTATCCACTGAAGGGCATCTAGGTTGGCTCCACAGTTTAGTTATTTCGAATTGTGCTGCTATAAACATTGATGTTGCTGTGTCCTGTAGTAGGCTGTTTTTAAGTCTTTTGTGTATAGACCAAGGAGAGGGATGGCTAGGTCAAATGGTGATTCATATCTTTATAGTTTTTTTTAAACTTATCCCAATAATGATTTTTGGTTTACTGTATGAAAATCTTATGTTTCTCACTTAACATATACTCAGAAATTTAATGTTTTGTATTAGTTTGTTTTTTCTTCAAGTTAGTTTTCAGATCAATTTTATTGAGATCATTTGTTTATGTTGCTTAAACTCAATAAAAAACACACTATACATTTTAATTAGTTGTAATCAGTTTATATACCCATAAAACCCATCACAAGATGTAGAACATATCTATCATACCCCAGAAAGTTCCCTTGTGATTCATTTGCAATTCAGCCTAATCCTTGCCCAGGCAGACACTTTAAAAAACAAAAAAAGCTTTGCAACTTAGATTTCATTTTCAAGGTTCATGTAAATGAAGTCATATATTAAAATTATTTTGTTTTTGTCTTTTACTTAGTTCAGTATTTTTTGTGTTACCCATATCTTTGTGAGGGTTCTCTTTGTTTTCAGTGCTGAGTTCATTATATGTCTGTTCTATTGATAGACACCAAGTGTTTACTAGTTTGAAACAATATTAATTTTATGGTCATTTTAGTACACAAATCTTGTCATGGACATAATATTTTTACTTCTGCTGGGTAAACAACCAAGAATAAAATTGCTACTTGAATAGTAACTACATGCTTAAATTTATGGGAAATTGATGAGCTTTCTTGCAAAACTAGTTTTATCATTGTTTCCTATCAGCAATATGTTAAAAGATCTGTTTTCCACATTCTACTTAATACTTGATGTTGTTGGTCCTTTTCATTTTAATTTTATAATGACTACAGAATCATATTTCTATCATTTGGTTTTATTTTCAATTTCCTAATGATCAGTTAGTGTATTTTTTCCATGTGTTTATGGGTTTGCTATTTTTTAAAAAACAAATATTTTTTTATGTAAGAATTAATATGTTCTTCATAGATGCCCATCAAGAGGTACCTACATTCCATCATCCTTTGTTCCATTGTATGGTTTACATTTTCATTTCCTTAAAAGTGTTAGCAGAAAGTTTCTAAAATCCATTATCTCAAATAATTTTTTATGACTTTTGCCTTTTATAAGTCCCTAAAATCTTTACGTATCCCAAAGTTTTATCGATACTCTCCTGTTTTCGTCTATAAGTTGTGTCGTTCTTGCTTTTATGATCTATTTTGATTTAGTTTCTTTGTTTATAGTGAGGTAAAATTTGGGATTTGTTCTCATCCATATGTATATCAGTGTTTCAGGACCACTGGATTTCCTTGGCACATTGGTTTAAAATCAATTGACCACCTATGTGTAGGTCTAGACTCCATTCTGGTTGCATTACGTATTTACTGTAGTTATGACAGTACTGCACTGTCTTCATTACTATAACTTTATAGTAAGTCTTTAAATCATATAATTAAATCCTTTCATTCTCTTCTTTTTAAAAATGACTTTGACTTTTCTAGGTTACTGCATTTTCACATAAATTTTAGAATTGGTTTATCAGTTTCTAAAAAGAGACTGCCAAAATTTAAATTAGGGGTGTGTGTGTGTGTGTGTGTGTGTGTGTGTACACACACACATATATATTTATATTTTTTTAGTTGTCGATGGACCTTTACTTTTATTCATCTAAATGTGGTACTGAGAATTAAACTGAGTGTTTCACATATGCTAGGCAAGAATGCCTACCACCGAGCTACAACACCAGCCCCAAATAGGATTATATTGAAACTTTCATTAAATTTGAGAATTGACATTGTATTATTTTTTCCAGTTTAATCAATATTTTTATCATTCCTTGAAATATTTAATTTCAGCATTTATTGTAGTTTTGATTGTGATGGTATTATACTATTTTTTAATGTTTATTTTTTTAGTTGCAGTTGGACATAATACTTTTATTTTATTTATTTATTTTCATGTGGTGCTGAGGATCAAACCAGGGCCTCCTACATGCTAGGTGAGCACTCTACCACCCAGGGCCTCACATATGCTAGCCAACTGCTCTACTGCTGAGCCACAACCCTAGCCCCTTGCACTTGTTTTTATGTCTTATATTGCTTTAATTGATTTTTAATGATTTTCTGAATTAAGTGTAATCTGTTATAAACATCTAATATCACACAAAATGGTGTACTGATATTAAAATTTGCCTATGATATCTACAATATTTATATTTATAATCCATAGATAATTCCCTTAAAATATTTGAAGGTAGGTAAACAATAAACCAATATTAATAGAAAATAGAATAATATGCAAGTACTACATTCACTCAACAGAAGAATTAGAATGGAAAAAAAAGAACACATGGAAATAATAGCTTCATTTGAAAAACTGACTACCAAATTGATACATCATATCAGTAATTTTTTTAAATGCAGATGGTCTAATATCACCAATTAAAATATAGATATTTTTAAATTGATTATTTTTAGGTAATTTTTTAATTTATATATGACAGCAGAATGCATTACAATTTTTATTACATATATAGAGCACAATTTTTCATATCTCTGGTTGTATACATAGTATATTCACACCAATTTGTGTCTTCATACATGTACTTTGGATAGTAATGATCATCACATTCCACCATCATTAATTACCCATGCTCCCTCTCTTCCCCTCCAACCTGTCTGCCCTATCTAGAGTTCGTCTATCCCTCCCATGCTCCATCTCCCTATCCCACTATGAATCAGCCTCCTTATATCAAGAAAACATTTGGCATTTGTTTTGGGGGGATTGGGTAACTTCACTTAGCATTATTTTCTCTAACTCCATCCATTTACCTGCAAATGCCATGATTTTATTCTCTTTTATTGCTGAGTAAAAGTAGGATTCATTAATAGATCTGTGAAAAATCTGCTTTAAACATGAAAATGTGGATAAGTTTAAAGAGGGAAAGTCAAGGAATTATCATTAAAATTCTTCATTAATATAAAGAGGTGTAAAAGTTTAATTGGGTGGGATATTAGTAGTTTTTCTAAGTTTTATCTTTTACTTGACAATAATTACGCAAATTGACAAAGTACAAATTTATGGATATATATGTACATATATGTGTGTATGTATGTGTGTGTGTGTATATATATGTGTGTGTGTGTGTATGTGTGTATACACACACATGCATACACACATTGTCAAATAAGAGTAATAGTGTTTCTGTCACCACAAATATTCATTATTTATTTGTGATAAACTATTCAAAATTCTTTGAAACATAGTACATTATTATTGACTAAAAGAATCTTACTATGCAGTAGAACACTGGAACTTATTTTTTCTTTGTATAAATTTATTACCCATTGGCTAACCTCTTTTATTCCTTTTCCACATATCCTCCCCTCTCTAGCAACCATCATTCTACTTTCCATTAAGATTGGCTTTCTTTAGATTGCACTTATATGTGAGATCATGCAGTATTTGTACTTCTGGTTCATTTCACTTATTATACCATTGTCTAGGTCAGTACATATTATTGCACATGATAGAATTTTATGTGTTCTTATGGATGAATAGTATTCCATTTTACTTATAAACCATGTTTCCTTTTTATAAAAAAATATATTTATTTATTTTTATGTGGTGCTGAGGATCGAACCCACTGCCTCACATGTGCGAGGCAAGCACTCTACCACTGAGCTATAACCTGGTCCCATGACAAGTATTCTTTATCCCTTTATCCATTGATAGAGACTAAAGTTTGATTCCATATCTTGGCTATTATGAAATAGTGTTACAATAAACATGGAAAGTGTAGATATTAGTCTATCTTTAAATTCACTGATTCTTTCCATGGAATTATTGAGACTATCTTTAAGCCAATTGAAGGCCTATTGTCTCATTTACTGTTTTTTATTTCTACCATTGTTTCTTTATATATATATTTTTTACTTTTCCTGGAATTCCACATCTGTTTATGCATGCTATTTACCTTTTCAAGTACTCATTAGCTCTTAACATGTTAATCATAGTTATTGTAAATTCTTTCTGTGATAATTCCATTATGTGATTTACCAAGGATTCTGTAACTGTATTAGTTTGTCTGTCATTTGTTTTTAGTGATGTTTTGCTTCCTTATGTATTTTAATTTTGGGTCGAAAACTGGACATTGTATACAAGATAGTATTAACTGGCAGTAATATTTATGCTTGAAATGGTCCTGTCTCTGGTTGTGCTAAGTCTTTAGGTTTAGGAATTGAGTCATTCTAATCTGGAGTTGGAATTGAGCTTGGCTTATGTTTTCTTATTATTTTAGTTACTCTCACTGTACCAGGCCTTTAAATTTCTTGTCAGAGTTTTATTCAGTGTTCTTCCTCTTTCCTTATCTTATTTTTGCTCTTTCCTAAAAAAAAACCTTATAGGGTTTTTTTATTTGTTTCGGGTATTGGCGATTGAACACTGGGGCACTTAACCACAGAGCCAAATCCCTAGTCCTTTTTTAAATTATTATTTTAAATTTTGAGACAAGATCTCTCTTAGTTCTGTAAGGGCCTTGCTAAGTTGCTAAGGCTGGATTTTAATCCTCCTGCCTTAGCCTCCATAGCTGCTGGGATTGCTAGCATAGCATATATAAGGTGCCCAGTTCCCTGGTTTCTGGGTTCTGCCCCAGATGAGCAAGTTCTTGAACCCTACCTCATTGGAGTTTCATTTCTTTCTTAGCAGGTTTCCTGGCAACTTCAATTTTCTGATGAGTAGCAGAGTTGTCATTCTTTAGATTATTTGGATTTTTCTTGTAATTATTGTGGAATTAACTCTAGTTTTCTTTATCTTCAGTAGAAATAGAAATCCTCTTTCTTTTTAAAAGTTGAAATTGTTAGTTGATGATGTTTCAACTTATTTTTTTTTCAAAAACATTAGGTAAAAGAAATATTGTATAAAACATGCTTAATAACCACTACCCCAGGAAATAGATTCTGAGATACAACTTTCTATATTTTTTTAATAATACTACCTATTAAGTAGCAGGAAGAGGAAATTGGTCCGAAGGAAAAGTGATACAATTTTAAAAGAAGTCCCAGGTCAATCCTTGGGAAAGTTCTGAAATTGTAAATGACCTCCAGAGATGTGATGTCCTCAGTTGAGTCAAAGGAGCTGGGTATTTTAATTTCTTCATTGCCCAGAGTGTGAATGCAGATTGCTCCTAATGAAGGGCCTCACCTTGGGAGAGCAGCTCCTTTCTAGGGAGGGACTCAGCTATAAGCCATCCCTCCATAATCCTCCTCAGAATTTTCCAGAGAATAAAGTACTCTATTCTAAAGGGGAATCTTGGTCAGATATCACAGCTCCTATAACATTAAATTTTCTTTAATAATTTATATAGTAGGAAATTTTTATTTTATACCTAGCATTTTAATTTCACTGTAGTTAACTTTATTAACTACATTATTTTACTCATTGACTAGAAAGAGAGAATTGTTGCATTACATATTATTTTATTTTCAGTCTACAAAATATGCTATTAACAATTCACAAAAATGCATTTCAAATTGCTTTTGTAATTATATGAACATATTCCTAAAAGGTATCATATTCTTAAAACTTGAAAAGTGTTAGTTTATAATTTCATTTACCATATAAAGGAGTAAACTTCTTACATATTAATGAATTCTGTTTAGCTTCTTTTTTTATGTTTTTATTATTGTCTTACAGTTACATATAATGGTTGGGTTGATTTTGATATACTTGTAAATGCATGTAGTTTGCTCCATTTCTTCAGGTTTTTAATCTTCTATATTTTCATTTACTTTCTTAATGTATATATTAGGCACTCAAAAATACAAGATTCTCTTTGGGAGAAATCAAGAGAAACTGTCAGTTTTAAATTTATAAGATTATAATGGAATAAAATAATGAGGCATTTTATTTCAGCTTTGTGTTTTTCTTAGTAGGTACAATCCTAGAAACTTAGAGTTTAAAAAACTATCAGTGGGCCATTATGTCACAGATTCTAGATTTAGGATGGCATTTACTTATCAGATATCTAGTATGTTAAATTATATTTTATATTATAAATACTTTATATTACAAGTTAAGTGAAACCAGATGTTTAAGGTCAATGCTAGTCAATCACTAGTTATGTAGTTGATTAAGAATTTAATGTTATATTATTTTTCTGTCAGTAATAGTCTCCTAATTTTGTCTTTCCATTTATGTTTATTTAAGCAAACCATTTAATTTATTTATGCCTGCAGTTTCTCATTTACATAGGAGCATTTGATTAGTAAAACTCTACCATGGAATTCACTCATAAACTCATTTCTTTTATAACTGACCTTTATCTTTAGGTAAAGATATTATTATTATTATTATTTTAGATTTCCTAATTATACCCATTCTACAGTTAATTATATAACTACCTATTCTTTTATATTATTTAAGAAATTAACAAATTAAGAACTTTACCAAATCAAATTGTTTATTATATTTATGATATTATGCTAAAGATATTGAATATAAAAAATTGAAATAAAAATAATTAAAATTTTTTGAAATACCACAATTGTAAAGGAGTTTATTATAATAGAATTTAAAATGCATACAGTGTTCTAAATACAAGTGTGATTATTAGTTTTGTAGAATTACAATACATATAACATTGGAAAAAACACCTTCTTAGATAGCAGGAAATTTTTCATCATTTTCTTTCTAATAATTAGCATGTGCACAATCACCACGACCTTGGATGTATCTTGAGGCCAAATCTTACATTTGGTAAGAGTTGATGATAATTATTTTCAAACATTATTTCCTCCCACAGATAATTATTTTTCTGTTCATATAATTTCTTAAAATTAATTGCACAGATAAATACAATGTGTAATTGTGTTTTTATTAGTTCATTTTAACTATAAATAATAGTGGGTTCATTTGGGCATATTTATATATGCATGAAATATTATTTACTCCATTTCAATCACTAGTTACTTTCCTTCCTCCCATCCCCTCCTCTCTTTATCTACTGGTATTCCCTCTCCTTATTTATGTTTTTAATTGGTGCTTTATAGGTATATATAAATGTGGAATTCACTGTTATATATTCATACATGAGCATAGCATAATTTGGTCAGTTTCATTCCTTCACTTTACTGTCCCTCCTCTCTCCCCCTCAGTTTTCTTCCTCTACTCCCCTGATCTCCCTTCTACTTTCTTGGGATCTATTCTTTAAAATTCTCTCTTGTTTTTAAATATGAGAGAAAACTTCTGACTCTGGATTTTCTGAATTTGGTTCATTTCACTAAGCATTATGTTCTCAGTTCCATTCATTTACCAGCAAATGAGTAATTTCATTCTTTATGGCTGAGTAAAATTCCATTATGTGTATATACCCAAATTTCTCTGTTAATTTGTCTGTTGACAGACAGGTACCTGGGCTGGACCCATAAGTTTTCTGTTGTGAATTTTGCTGCTATAAACATAGATATGTGTATATCACTAGAGTATGCTGAGTTTAGTTCTTTTGGCTAAATACTGAAGAGTGGGATAGCTGGGTCATATGATGGTTCAGTTTTTGTTTTTAGGCATCTTTATTTCTTTTCCAAAGCAGTTATACTAATTTGCAATCCCACCAATTCTTAGTGTACCTTTTCCCCCACTGCCTTACTGGCATTGGTATTATTTATATTCTTGATAATTGCCATTCTAACTGGAGTGAAATGAAATCTCAGTGCAGTTTTGATTTGCATTTCTCTGATTACCAGGAATGTTGAACATTTTTTCAAATACTCATTAGCCATTTTTAATTTCTTCTGTGAGAAATATGTTTTAATTATTTTGTTCATTTATTCATTGGTGTGTGTATGTGTGTGTGTGTGTGTGTGTGTGTGTGTGTGTGTGTGTGTGTGTGTGTATGAAGTGTTTTGAGTTCTTTATATATTCCAGATATTAATCTCCTTTCGGAAAGGTAGGTGGCAAAGATTTTCTCCCATTCTGTAGGCTATTTCTTTATGCTCTTATTTCCTTTTCTCTGCAGAAGATAATTTCATGTCATTCCAGTTATTGATTCTTGGTTTTATTTCTTTCTTAAGGGTCTTGTTAGGAAAGTTGATGCCTGCACCATTATTTTAGAGTGTTTACTCTATGTTTTCTTCTAGCAGTTGAAGAGTTTCTGGTCTAATTCCTAGGTCTGAGATCCAATTTGAGTTGACTTTTGTGTAGGGGGAGAGATAGGGTCTAGTTTCATTCTTACACACATATATATCTAGTTTTCCCTGAGCCATTTGTATAAGAGGCTATATTTTCTACTGCATGTGTATTTGGGAACTTTGTCAAATATTGGAGGACTGTTATCTATGTGGGTTTTTCTCTGTGACTTTAGTTTCTTTGATCTTCATGTTTGTTTTGATGTTAATACCATCTTTTTGTTTGTTTGTTTTTTGTTACTATAGCTTTACAGAATAATTTGAGATCAGGTATTATGATGCCTCCATCATTACATTTTTTTTTCTAGGCATTACTTTGACTATTCTAGAACTTTTCTTCTTTCATATGAATTTTAGGACTTTTTTGCTAGTTCTATGAAGAATGTCCTTGGTGTTTTAATGGGGATTTCATTGAACTTGTGTATCACTTTTGTAATATGGCCATTTTGATAATATTAATTATTCATGTCCAATTATGTGGGAGATCTTTTCATTTTCTAAGATAATCATCAGTTTCTTTCTTTAGTGTTTGATATGGTTTTCATCTTAGTGGTTTTTCACTTTTATCATTAGATTTATATCCAAGCATTTAGTTCGTTTTAGGCTATTTTGAATGGAGTAGTTTTCTTTTTTCTTTTTTTTGGGGGGGGAGAGAGAGGGAGAGGGGGAGAGAGAGAGAGAGAGAGAGAGAGAGAGAGAGAGAGAGAGAGAGAGAGAGAGAAAGAGAATTTTTTAATATTTATTTTTTAGTTCTTGGCGGACACAACATCTTTGTTTGTATGTGGTGCTGAGTATCGAACCCGGGCCACACGCATGCCAGGCGAGCGCACTACTGTTTGAGCCACATCCCCAGCCCTGGAGTAGTTTTCTTGATTTCTTTTTCAGCAGATTCATTATTGGAGTATAAGAAACTATTGATGTTTGTGTATTGAACATGTATCCTGCTACTTTTGCTGAGTTTATGAGCCCTCTTGATGGTAAACAATATGATGGCAATAGTATGACTTATTATTTTCATTTAATTTTCTTATTTTGCCTGGTTGCTCTGGCTAGAGTTTCAAGGATTATTTTGACTAGGATGGGTGAGAGTGGACATCCTTGCCTTATTCCTAATTATTGAGGAAATGTTGTGTTCACCATGATATTGACTTTTGATTTGTCATATGTAGCTTTTATAATGATGAGGTAAGCTTGTTATCTCTTGTATCTTCAGTATTTTTAATGTGAATTTTGTGAAAAGCGTTTTCTGTGTCTATTGAGATGATCATGTGATTCTTTTCCTTAATTTTATTTATGTGGCGAATTATATTTATTGAGTTGGATGTATTGAACCAACCTTGCATACACAGGGTAAAATCCAATTGGTCATGGTGTAGAATCCTCTTAATGTAATATTGAGTGTGTATCGCTCATATTTTCTTAAGAATTTTTATGTCTATGTTCACTGAGGATATTAGTGTGTAGTTTTCTTTCCTTAATGTGTATTTTGTTTGATTTTGATATCAGTGTGATGCTAGTTTTATAGAATGAATTGGGGACTATGCCCTTCCTTTTTATTTCATGGCAAAATTACAGTAATATTGATTTTAATTTTTTTTAATTGTGAAGACAAAATTATTTAATTAATTGTGTAGATAAAACAATACAGATAATAACCATTACATAATTGTGTGTTTCAAGCACTGTAATAATAAGCTCTATTCAGTTATATTTTTTTAATCCATGCATTAAAGCTGTCGAATTTAATCTTAAAACATCATTATTTCCTTTGTTTTTTTTTTTCAAATTGGTAGTTTTCTTAGTGTGATTGATATATTTCTCAAAATTCAAAGGGGAATCTTCTTCTTGGAATCAGTAATGTTCTTTCTTGAAAGAGTACACTTGCTACCCAGAAAAGTAGCCCAGGTCAAAACAGTCACCAAGCAAACATCCTAACCTTCAGTAGTGTGACTGAAAGTGATTTTTAAAAAGTAGAGTGAGGATAGTGGAATAAGAGGCTTAAGTAGTAGGCATTTCAGCCTGGACTTATAAGTTCTGTACTTAAGGCCAAGAAATGTCTTAAGTACTGAGGAACACATTGAAATTCACTCAAATACTGTTAGGGCAAATTCCCCCATTTGGGCATCTTGCTATTATTTCTTTGCAAAGAGTGTCTTTGAATACATGAGAATAAATTTTCAAAGAAAAATGAAAATTTACTATTTGGTATTTTCCCTAAAATGAGTAAAACATATTTATATTTCTTTCAAAAATAACTGGCTAAAGAATACTTTGGTCTTTTTTCTGTTTGTTATATGTTACTTTTTAAAAATTAATTAATTTATTTATTTTGTCAGTGCTGGGGATAGAATGCAGGGCTTTATGTTTGCTAGGCAAGCACTCTACCACTGAATTATTCTAGCCCTGTTCCTTTCTTTTTATTTGTGTTTTGTTTGTTTTTGTTTTAGAGAGATATACATTTATTTTTCTAGGACTTAATGCCATGGAGTTCTCCCATAGAAATATAGTTTTTAATTTGTATTTTACATGTTAAGAGATAATTTTCTAATATATGTCATGGTCTTCAAAAATGGAGTTTTACATTTTTTTGTCTGAGAAGAGGAATGAAATAACAAACAACATGTCTTTTTTTTTAGCATGGTAGATAATCTTTATTTACTAGGAGGAAGTCTTTAAGCTGAAGTTCATGTCTATATTATTTATTTTCATAAATTAAATTGCATAAGGGTAAAGATTATAAACTTTTTATGAAAAGTTTTTTGTAAATCAAACTTTTGAAATCATTAGGTGAAATCTGCAAATATTAACACAAACAACAAACGATCAGTTTCTTCACTATAAAAAGTGATAGTGCAACTTTTTCATTTAAAATATTTTGTTGTTTGATGGAGAAATCTAGCAGTATTATTTGATAATGATTCTCTGTACTTAAAATCTTTGTTCTCTTGCTGAGTAAAATATTACATATTTTCTTCCCTAAATGAAAATTTAATCATATGTAAGCCCAACATTTAACATTCTGTTAAACTATATGAGAAAATATCGGCAAAAAAATTATTGTAAGGTTTTACTCACAAAAAAAGTGTTATTTATTCCCTGAAGTCAAAGCAATTTTATACTTACATATTCATACACACCAAAATGAACAGTTGCTCAGATTAATTCAAGTTTTTATTTTATATTTAATCTAATCACTAAGCATAGTAATTTTGCAGTTCCGAAGCCTCCAAATCACTTAGAACCTTTAAAATAGGAAAAAATGTTTTAAACTAGGAAAAAAAATCTGAGCCTTTATTTGATAATAGAATATTGAACCCAGTACTAGAGTTTTTGTGAACCACCTTGAATCCAGAATTTTCTAAAGTAATTTTACTCTTACTTACTTATCTTAAAAAAATGCTGGAGTAAGAGTTAAGTTTTAGAAACACATAATAATTATCTAGATTTGTCTGCTTTTCACATACTCTTTGGGTTCTTATTATTGTTTAGTAGATGGAATTAGTTTATCTGTGTAGTGTAGGACATATTCCTGGAGATTAGAAGAAATTTATGAAATAATATATCCAAAACAGAATCTCCATTTTTATTCAATGAAAGTCAGAGGAAATTTACTACAATATGATTATTCTATGCCTTCAGGTTGCCTGTTTTTTTTTTTGTAACCTTTACATTAATACTTATTAACAGCAAATACTCTGTTAGAACAGTTATTTTAGGGCTTGCCTAGCATATGTGACACACTGGGTTCAGTACTTAGCACCACATAAAAATAAATGAACATAACAAAGGCCTGATGTTCATCTACAATTACAAAAAGTCAAAAATATATAGAGAGAGATTCAGCAGCAGCACTACCTGAGAATTTGATGGAAATGCACTTTCTCATGTTACATCTAGATGTGCTAAATCAGAATCTGGGTGGGCCTAGTGGTCTTTTTCAACAGACCCTCTGGGTGATTCTGATTTATACCAACTCTTAACCCAGATGCTAGCTTTAGTAAGAATAGTAGACAGGGAATATTGAAAACTCATGTCTTCATCAAGTCTGCCAAGTCCCATTCAAGTCACTTTCTTGCCCAAAGTTGTCCTTCCAAAATATTCTTTCCAAGTGTATGTTTTTTTTCCATCTTTGCTCATTTCTCTAAAGGTATTGACCAGATAAGAGGCGAAAAGAAATAGAAGTGCTAATGGTGAGACTTGTGAGTGTCCAAAGATTCAACACATGCCATTTCCAAGTTAGGAAAGTAGGCATCCTAGATTATCCCCTAGTCCCTATGTAGTCACTTAAAAATAAAATAAATGCCAGAGTAATATATTGCAAATTATTCCATGGTTATTTACCTTTTTTTTAATCCATAAGCTTTTCCTCACAGAAATAAAAATGTTATCTAGACAGAAATGTATTATTTTGAAGCATTGTTTAATTTTTTACTGTACTTGTCTTTGTAGAAGGTGTGTTTATCTAATTTTATTATTACATTGATTTTGTTTATTATATCAGAGTCACATCTTGCTAGAATAAATATGGGTGTGCTTAATTCAAATTATCAGTTATAAAAACCTTAACATATTATATGTCCTCTCACTCTGTGCCAGATACTTTTGAATGCAATTTAACACGCTTTAGCTTATTTGATCCCTACTGTTTAGGTGCTGTGATCATCTTCATTTTGCAGACATAGGAAGTCTGATATTCCCATGGTCACCTAGCTAACATACAGCAGAGCTAGAATTTCAGTCCATGCAGTTTTACTCTAAAGCACATGCTGAGAGAGAGAGAGAGAGAGAGAGAGAGAGAGAGAGAGAGAGAGAGAGAGAGAGAGAGAGATCTGTTACCAAGTTATTCACTTGCCAAAGCAGTAATATTTTCTTCATCTTTTTTTTCTTGTAACATTCAAAATATTTTCAAGAATTCCATATAGTACCTAAATAAGGACATTAACTCAGTAGTCTACAATATAAATATTAATTCAGGGATTGATAAAAGTGGAATTTTGAAGTGGGAATTGCCCACTTTGGGTAAGTAAGTCAACTGAATTCCAGTTACTTCCTTAGCGTTCAAGCTTTTCAGGTAATACCTTCTTGAAAGCAACAGTTAAATTCTTTGTAACTGGCATAATGACCACATAGGACGTGTTCTGAACCATTTTTTTTCAATGGATAGACAGGATATATAAGAACTCATTTTCCTGATACTCCTAGAGCTATGAGCAGTCTTTGGCCCTTGCAGGTAGATTCTTTTCTACTTCAGCTGCAATCTATGAGTAGCCTGTGACTGTATGTGAAACTGTAGTGTCCCTTCTACATGAAGCTTGTTGTTATTCCTTGGGCTAGAATTGGATTTTTATGGTTTTTAAAGATTTTAATTTAGAAGTAAAGTTTATTCAACATTTTATATTGAATTATATTTATTAGTTTTTATGTCTTAATTTTAACAGCATCACTGCAAAACTTGAAAGAGCTTTAGAAAAAGTTGCTCCTCTTCTTCGTGAAATTTTTGTAGACTTTGCCCCATTCCTATCTCGTACACTTCTTGGCAGTCATGGACAAGAGCTATTGATAGAAGGTATGATTTCTCTCTCTATTCTCATTATTTTAGTTTCCTGTAATGTATCTATTAATCATGGCATAAATTGTGATTCTACAGGAGTAGATATTGCCAAAGGAATGAAAAGACATTATGTCCACAACTTTTAATAAGATTTTTGATATATGCCTTCTCATTACTCATTTTTTTCAGTGGAATTTTGCACAAAGCCAGTGGTAGATTTTGAAAGTGAAGAACTTTGAAAAGGTGTTTGAATGGGAAACTCTGACTCTTCTAATTCCAGTCTTATCAGAACAACTATGTATTTAGTATTATAATATCATGTTAATTAAACAATATTCTCTAAAATTTCTGAGAAATGCTTCTGTGAGTGAAATTTCTTACTCATATAGCATTTGTAATGTAAGAATCCTTAATTAAGAAGGCATTAAAAATGTGGAGAAATAACAAACTGGAATTATGAAGTTATCGTTTTCTTCCCAACAGCAGCGTAAGTAGAATGAGGAGACAAAAAAGATAAATTCACTGTGATGATGATTTAATTTACATAGCGGTACTGAGAGAGTGGCTTTGAAAATAACTGAAGTAATATTTCTTTTAGAAAGTCTTTATTTTATGGCTATTTCTAAACTTCAGAAAGGGATAATCACTATCAGTGTGATCCTATGGGTGGTTAGTGGTGTTAGCTGCCATTTTAGGTGGTTCATGGATTTACCAGCCCTGTATATTGTTTTTGCTTTTTACTTCCTGTTCACTTTATTTTCCTGTACCTGTTCTGTTATTCTCTGCACTGCTTGGGAAGACCATAATAGTAACTAAGCCTCTGGAATCCCATCACTTTGAATCCTATTCCAATACTATGCTCTATGGCCTTTGTGAGTTATGGAGCCACTCTGAATCTTAATTTCCTTTCTATGAAATGGACTTCATGTGAGCATTCCAGTGTTCCTATAAAACCAGAATTATAAAATGCATATGGCATACAGTGGCAGGATTGAAAAATTGGAAAAATGAAAAAATTACAGTTTTGTGTGGCTTGAGCAAAGTGAATCAAAAGGAACATAGCTGGATATTAGGCCAGGAGAGAAAAGGAGTCTTCAGCCTTATCTTGTGTGGTATGAGAAAGCTGTTGAGTTTTGAGAAGAGTGGAAATGTCACTAGATACTGATGCGGTCACCATTATTATTATCACTTCTACCTATGAAGTATAATAGAAAATGTTCCAAAACAAACTTTAAAGGTTCTTAGAAACTTAAAAACTACTTCTTGGTCACAGATTGTGCCTATAGTTCAAATACCTTTGTTCTAGACTTATCTTAATGATTGTACAAAATTATACTTTTGTTTATTCATTCAGAATAGAAGAGGAAATGTTTGCATCCTTGGTGCTAGGACTTAAAAGACATTGATAATTACCTCAAAGGAATTTATATAGTCTCATGGACAAAAAAATCATAAAAACCAAGAATTAGAATTCAAGGTTACTTGTTATAATGAAAAAATATGCAAGTATAGTAGGAATTGAGACTAAATGACTTGCTAATCATAATCACTTTTGAGGGCATATACCCATCTAAAACCTGGATCAGAAATGGTTGTATATACCTATTCTTAATCCTACCTGCTCCTAAATGCCTCTCACTCATATTTACACATTTTTGAAAGGTTAATATTTTTCCTATTTCTACTTAATTCCTGTAACAGTTAAACTCTGTGTCTTTTGAATTCTAGACAGATTTTGAGCTGCCTGGCATGGGCATTTTCCATCACATTGAGGCCTCAAACTCACTTTATTTAAAATTTGCTCACTTGTTTCTTTCAAATAGCTTTTTCTCCTAAATTTATTTATTTTATAATTAATAACACAATGTAAATGTTTTAGGTAAAAATCCAATTTTTAAAAATATTTCTCCTTAAACTTCAGTATTTATAATTACCTGGTGAGAATTAATAATTTATGAAAATAATATTAATTTGGAGGCTGATTATCCAAATACTATCAATATTAAGCTATGTTTTATATCTTCCAAGATAGCATAAATATCAATCTAGTTATAATTGGAGGAATCCTAGTTATGGATTCCAAAGAATACCAAAGTTATCGCTGGTTTTTTTTGATGGCCTATTTTTCTTTTTTAAAATTCTTTTGATTTTCTTGTGGTTATATGCTATTGAGAAGCAAGAAGGCCAGTTATTTATATTTTCATGTTTTTGTGGAATGTGTTACTTTTATAATTAAACAAAATAAGCATTACTTTTAAAAATCTGAAATGTTTCTTCATTCCCTGTACAGGCCTTTTGTGCATTGTATTTTTATGTATATTTTTCCTAAAATTTATAAAAAGTCATAACTGGTCAAAGATAAAATAAATGAAGCAAGGAATAAAGTTAGTAATGTAATAATGTTAGTAATGGGTCCTATACTATTATGAAAACTAACAAATTCTACACTAGGTTTTCTAGTATCCAAAATAGAGGTGAAATTAGGTTAAGATTTAAGGCTAACATTACTGGCTGTTAAGTGACTGTTGTGATAATTTGGGGTTTTAAGGAATTACTCTCATATAACTTTTCAACTATTCTATGTTGGGCAGGCATGATCCCCATGTATTACCTACTTTCCAGTATTTTCCATGGTTGAACAGTTGAGCTTTTTCCTACTTAATTTTTACTCATCAGTACAGAGAGAAGGTAGAAGAAATTTCTGAGTAATTGAGAACCATTTTTCTTGGGCTTCTCAAAGTATACCTCAAATATTCTGAATTAAGTTGACAGAGAAATAAAAACATGTCCCCACTGATAATCAGTTCAGAAAGATGAATGAATTTTTAGAGGAATGATTATGCTAGAACTGAAATTTTGGAATTTGATATTTTATGTTCATTTTGAATTAGCCAAATACAGTTTTATAACATTTCAGTACACAAAGAATTTTAGTACATAGTTTTAAAGCTATGTAGGTATAATTTTCATGTCCTTCCCTGCAATGTTAGAATGACATTTCCTTATGAAAGGATAGCAAATGGAAGATTTTTAGGTTGTTTGTTTTTTAAATACCATTACTTGGCAAAATAAAATTTTTGCCAGTCAAAATCCAAAAACCTTTGCTGTATAATAGAAAAACATTCAGTATCTGTCACAATTTGGTTATAACTAGGCTTTCCAGACTCAAATAGTCTCTATCTTCTTGCTATAGAAGACCTTCCTTAACCATGTAAACAAAGTTTTGCACTGTCACATTTCCTTGTTTTTGTGCAACTCTTTCATCTGCATAGATTCTTTTTCTTTTTTTCTCTCTCCAATGTTATAATTAATCACTGAATGTTCTTTCAGGGTCCATAAGTGAAATTAATGCTTTCTTTTCTAAGCTTCTGTGGCATTTTTTTCCTACCATGAATAAAATTGTCACTTGAAATAGGAAATATTGTAATGTTTGTATTGTCATTGCTAGCTTAGATTTTGTTAGATAATATTTATTATTTTCCCCTTCTACCTGAATAAGACATTTTAATTTTTGGTAGACATAAAGTTTGAAAATAAGAATAGGTAAAATTTTATATTCTGTGATGATGATTCCCTGCATTAATTAACCATTTATATCCACGAGTTTGTAATTATACTCAGCCAAGGTTTATTCTATGTTATTCTCTACCCTAAACTGTAGAAATGCACGTCCTTTCCTGTCTTATCTTTTTATTTGTGTGTGAGGGAGAGGGTGATTGATCCAGGACCTTGTGCATCTAGATGTGTATTCTTGACACTGAAGTACATCCCCAGCTCGCAAGTTCTCATTCTTGAACACGTACTCTTGTTCATTCTTTTTTTCTCTCTCCCTCCATTTCTCTACTTTTTCTAACGTGATACATTACTCTCCTGTCTTCTAAGAAGAAAAACTGTCAGACCCTTGTGAAGAACACAGGATATTTACATGATAAACGTATCTTTTCAAGAAATGGTAGTTATGATGAATAAATCTCATGGCTTTTGACTTCATTTTACTTATGAGTATAGCAGGAATAAAATTGAATTTAGGTAACATTATTTTCACATCTTAAAAGAAAATAAAAACACTAAATTTCAGTTAATCATGAAATATATTTGAGTTGCATCTTTATTTAATGTTTTATATTCAGTTTTCCTTTTATTAATCAACATGTTAAATTTATTAGATTGTTCTAGAGCAATGTAGTTTCACTTCTTTTAAGATACTATTAGGTGTTTTTGAACAATGATTTCTGCCAACTTTATTTCAGGTGCAGTCTTTGAAAATTTAATCCATGTTACTGATACAATTAATATTCATTAGGTGTTTTTATGTAGTTTTTGCTGTGTATTTTTCTTAGGGATAATTAAGGATTTATTTATTTTTGTAGTTGTAGTTGGACACAATAACTTTATTTTATTTACTTATATGTGGTGCTGAGAATAGAACCCAGGACCTCGCATGTGAGAGGCAAGCACTTTACTGCTGAGCCATAACCTCTGATGCAAGGATTTTTAAAGATAGTAGTTATTTACACTTTACTGAACTTATTAGAAAATTCAAGCTTTTTTTTTCTTTTTGGTGGTGGTGGTGCTGGGGATTGAACCCAGGGCTCTGTACATGCAAGGCAAGTATTTTACCAACTGAGCTATATCCCCAGCCCAAGTTCTTTAATTTACAAATTAAGTATAAAAATTACTTTAGCCAGCTTATATGCAAGTATCAAAACCTACAGACAAAAGATGACAAAACAGCTGTGGTTCAGAAGTGTTAGATTGATATGAGTTGCTGCAGCAATGGAGAGTGCATTCCAGAGCCAGTGTTGGGCTTTTCTAAAAGAGAGTTCAGAAGAGGTTATGTTGTAATTTGGATTTAAACTAGGTCTAGATGTGTTTTGAGTGCCAATTGTCAATATGGGGTGGGGGTCGGTTTATGTGTTTGTTTTTGTTTGCAGTGTCCCTTTCAATGTTTTGTTCTATCATAGCAGAGTAGTTCTGAAAAACCACGGTTTATGCTGTGTGAACGTTATTTATGTTCAGATGGGAACTTACAAAAATATTCAAGGTAAAATAATTATGATCAAGATACAACAAAAGTCAACTGAATACAAGGCCAGGAAATGAAATAGAGACTTTAGACAGCCTATAAATGACAAAGTAGGGTAAATAACCAAGGCTGCTTCTTTTGACTCTCAACTTCATAGACCCCCGTTTTTGCTACTTTCTGTGTATCTACTCAGTCTTTTCACTTTTCTCTCAAACTGTTTCCTTTTCTTAGTCATCAGAATGTGGCCCACCTTAGCACCCCAGCCCTAAATCTGAATGGTCTCTTAATGTAAACATCTTGCATCATCTGACTCTAGTCACTATCTATCAGGAGAAAATCTAAGTGGCTCAGCCAGAACAATGATTTTGTTCCTGGGAGATTAAGTATAGAGACTATATTTAAACTCTTAATATGCAAGATATCAGGAACTCTTATTTCCCTATCCCCTCCTGAATAATCCTCTATAGAATAAATATTAGGCCACCAAATTGATAGGAGAGATCACAGCTAAAGAGACTAAAATACAGATAACCATAAATTATAATGGCTCCATGCTCTGAAAAATTCAAAACCAAAAGGGCAGTAATTATTAGTATTTGTCACATTATTGCTGTATTTATGAAACTGTAGCATAATATTAGATAAAATAGCAGTAAATTTATTAATATTCTGATAATTTTACCCCATATGCTTAAAGATCCAGACTTGAATTTTATAAAGGAGATTCAGATATAAAATAGAAGAACTTAAGTTAAAGCTTATGGCTATGAATTTGAATTGGACATGATCAGTGTGTACTTAATACACACCTGTGCACATGCACATGCATACTCATGCTCATACCCATATTTGAGAATAGTATATATCCATATATACTATGGTATATATTCTATACTATATATATACCCATATATACTATGAAATATATTCTATTCTCTATATAGTATATATTCTATTCTATGGCATATGTTCTATATACTAGTAGCTTTGATGCAGTGATCAAGCCAATAGCACTGAGCACATGTAAAGTCAAGACAGTGGTCTTTAATATTCATTAGCCACAATGTGGAAATGTCAATGATTGTACTGTAACATTTTGTGATATCAAATATAAGGATGATATAAAAAATTGTTAAAAGAATTCAGGAGGTAAATTGAAGAGATTTCTATTGGCCACAGGCAGTTTGAGTATCAGTAAGCATAGTAATTATAGTGCATTAGCACAAATGAATGTATTTTAAGTCCACAAGTCCATGGTTATAATTTACAAATTGATTTGGCAAAATTTAAAGGATGATAGAATATCAGCTTATTGTGAAAACTGATAAATGAAGGGAAAGAATCCAGTACTTGTTTAGTCCTTTTTTTGTAAACTGATAATTATGTTATTAAACCTTAATGGGAAAAGTTTTTACTTAGTAAAAATAGATCATCTGATAATTGATGGAGGGATATTGGGGTTAGATTACCATTTAGCATCTTCTAAAGAATTAATAAATCTGAACAGGAATGATGGCCAATATCACACAAAGAAAGGTAACTACCCAGATGATGAAATATCATCATCAGTTAAAACTGAATGAATAAAATGAAGCTGAATTCAGTTAAGCCTCTATACCCAACATGTTGAACTATACCAAAGGAATTCAATAAAAATTTATACTGGTGAAAATTCTACAATACAAATGACTTGGTTTCTTCAAAATAAATTACATGTGAAAAATAATGAGATAAAGGGGGTACCTGTAGCTTAAAAGTGATTTAAAATATATTACAAAAGTAATCAATGAAACTGATTTGTTCATCAGAACAGCTGTAGCATTTAGGTAATGAAACTTTATTATAAAGGAAAAGAAAATAATTATCATAAAAGTCAGGATAAAAGTTTCTTACAAATGGGGAGAGGATTTTGATTAGGACAAAACACTTGGAGAGCTTTGAGATACTTTGCAAAAAGCCTATTTCCTTAGCTGTACAATGGTTATAATTATTCATTTCATATAAAAATTATTAACCTATTTTTCATGGAGTTGTATTGTGTTTTATAATGACAAGTGTGTGTGTGTGTGTGTGTGTGTGTGTGTGTGTGTTGCTGGGAATTAAATTCAGGCCATAGTGCATCCTAAGAAAACTATACGACTGAGGTATACCCCCAAACTACAATTAAGATATTTTAATGTCATCTATTGCAAAGGATATAAAAGTTTTTCAATGACATTTGTGACCTAAATAAAGTGAAATGGTATTGGTTGATGGGCTCTTCATAAAGACTTTATTTCAGTCTCTGTTATTCCATCAATTTCAATAAAATTTAATTCTAATAATCCAAAATTATTTTCATGGAAATAACAAGGTAGCTCATAAACTTACGTTGTTAAATTAAGAAATAAAATGACCCAAGATAATTTTGAATTGAACAAGCTATTGTAATTAAAATAGTATGGTAGTGACCCAGAGTTATATCCCTGTGTCAAATAAATAGCAGAATCACATTGCACACACACATATGGCAACATTATGTAACAGAGTTACCATTGCAGATTGATGAGAAAGACAGGAATAGTGCAATAAATGCATCCGTATCTACATAATACACTTTTGTTAATTAAACATAAAAACGAAAGTAATTAAAACTTTTTCTCACTAAATATACATATCTCAAATGTTTTAGAAGAAAATGAGGAAAACATCTAAACAAAAGTATGAAAGATTTCTAGACAAACACACACACACACACACACACACACACACACGCACACAAAATGTAGAATTCAATAAGTGTGATAACATAACTATTTTGTTTTGGAAAAGAACACCATTTAAAAATCGACCAAAAGTAGTATCAGCAAGATGGTGGTCATGAATCATCAAGCCTTTCTTCTTCAGAGAAATACTGAATAAATGACAATACATGACACTCTGCAAAACAGGTAAGCTATAATAAAGAATTATATACCTAGTGGAAAAAAATTACTCAACAATTGAGTGAGTCCATGGCACTTTGTTTGCTCTTACCCTGCATCCTCCCCAGTTCAGTGCAGTATTCACGGTTAGTAGGAAACTCCAATTTCTAGTTCTTACTTTGGACTTTTTACATTCTCACTTGCCTGGTAGCTGCCACAGTGACTGGTTTCTGTCTTATCTGACTCAGTGTACTGATGGAAGCAAATTTTGATTAACAGATTGTAGACTATAGAAAGTAGTGGCAGGCACTGTATCATAACAGAGATGTAGGGGGTTTGCAGAATTGTGTGATTGGGGCAAGAAATTATGGACAGACGAATATGATAGGAATCCAATGCTTGTGAGAAGATTAATTGTGACTCTTAGGAAAATTTGAATATTTAAAAGCAGCTGCAAAAACAGAACTGTAATAAAAGTACACAGTCACAGGGAAAATTCTTCTCCAGAAAATGTTTGATAGCTCCCTGAGTCTTTAAGCCATGATGATTAGTGAACATCTTTTCTGTACAAAGAGGGTCAGTAAAGGCTGTGAGAGATGGCCACGCTCATATTTCAATAAAAGATTATAAGGCATACAAAGAAAGGGGGAAACATGGTCCATTCACAGAAACAAAATAAGTTCAGAAGCCAATCATAAAGAAATGCAGATTTGGTAATCAACTATTGTAAATATGTTTAATGAGCTGAAGGAATATATAGACTGACAAGTATACAAAATCAGGAAAATATTCTATGAACAAAAGTATACTAACAGGAATTATTAAAAAGAAAAATTTATATGAGGTTGAGAATATTTTTGAAGTTGAAAAATAAAATAGATGAACTGAAAAAATTTAATTAGGTGAATTCAAGAGTCAAAATAATCTAAGAAGAATTAGCAAAGCTGAGGGTCATGTGAAATTGCTAAATTAAAGGGAAAAAAAAGGTAGTGAAAAGAGCTTGGGGGAGCCTCTCTTTCTCAGAAGGAGGGGGTAGGGAGAAAGACAGACTACATATTTAAAGAAATTATGATTAAAAAACTTCCCAAATTTTAGGAGATGTATGAATTCAAGCTCAAGCTACTCCAACTGGAATAAGTCAATAAGATACAGACTTATATACATTATAATCCAACTGTTGGAAATCAAAGACAAAATTTTGAAAGAAACAAGAGAAAAGGTACTTGCAATAATACAAAGGAGTTTCTATAAGATGATGAACAGATTTCTTAGAAATCTTGCATTCTGGAAGGCAGTGAGATGATATATTCATTCAAAGTTCTGAGAGTAAAAAAAGAAAACTCTTAAAAATATTATTTTCAGTGAAAGTTTCAGAAATGGAGAAGTTTCTCAGTTAAACAAGATCAAAGTAACCAAATGTACAAGAAATGCTATAAAAAGTCAATCAAGTTGAAAAGAAAGGATATAGATAGTAAGACAAATCTTTATGAAAATATAAAGTTTGGTTGTAAACATTTATATAGATATGAAAGCCTATATGTTATGACTTTATGCCAACAATTATTTCTTGTGTATAATTTAAAAGAAAAAATGTAAAAAATATTTATATAAATATGTTAATGGTTACACACTATATAAGGTAACTAATGATTATATAGAGTGTGGGTGTTATAGAGCTGCAAAGTTGTATAATTTTTGTATGGAATCAAAGTTGTTTAGTTTAAAATAGATTGTAATAACTCTAAATAATTCACATGATTACCACATATACACACACACAAAAAAAAAACTTTAAGAAATAAGTAAAAATGAAGGAGGAAAGGGCTCGAAGACTTACCTAAACATGTAGAAATCAGTAAGGGAAGAAATGAGGGTAAAATGTGATAAGGCAAACAGAGAACAGTAATGTAGCAAAAGGAAGTTCTTCCCTGTCAGTAACTACTCAAAATATAGATGTACTAAACATCCCAATCAAAAGACAAATGGGCTGAGTGAATTTAAGAAAAATTATACAACTCTATGCTGCGAATGTCTGTTCATAGAGACTCAATTTAAGGACACTCAGGTTCACTGTGAATGGGTGGAAAAAGCTATTCCATGAAAATGCTAACCAAAACAGAACAGGAATGATTATACTAATAAAACAAAATAGAGGTTAAATCAAAGACTACCTTAGATACCAAGAACAATATATGAAGATAAATGTATCAGATCACCAGAAGATTAAAATTGTAAATTTATATACATCAAATATCAGAGTTCAAAAATACAAGAAACAAATATTGATGAAATTAGAGAGAGAAGTCAACCTACAGTAATAGTAAGAGACAAAAGTAATCACAATTTTCATAATGAATCAACCACACAGAAGTTCAACATGTTAGTAGATGACTTGAACACTACTATGGACCATTTGCACGTGACACATATACAGAGAGTACCTCACAGTACTTCACAAAACAAAAACAGATATTTTTCTTAAGTGTACATGGCCACAGAATATTTTAATTTACCAAATTTTCTTTATTCACAAAATGGAACATAATTAGAAATCAAGAGCAGAATGAAAAATTAAAATTCCAAAAATATCTGGGAAATAAACAGTGTATTCTAAATAATCAATAAGTTCAAGAAGAAATTGCAAGGAAAATTAGAAAACTGAAAAACAGCTTACCAAAATGTATAGGATCATGAGAAAACAATCGGAAGAATAAATGCTTATTTTTAAAATAAAAATATATTTAAAATAAAAAGATTTCAAATCAACAACCTAACTTTCTACCTTGAGGAAATTGAAAAAGAAGGACAAAGCAAACACAAAGGTAATAGAAGAAAAGTAACACTAAAGATTAGTGCAGATATAAACAAAATAGGGAATAAACTATAGAGCAGATTAAGGAAATTAAGGTGATTCACTGAAAAGATCAACAAAATTTACAAACCTTCAGTCAGATTTAAAAAAAAAGATTCAGACAACTAAAATAAAAAATGAAAAAGGGAAATTATCACCAAGGCTGTGGGGGAAAAAAGGATTATAAGAGAATATTATTAGCCTGGTGCAATGGAGCATGCCTATAATCCCAGTGGCTCAGGAGGCTGAGGTAGGAGGAGGGAGACTTCAATGCCAGCCTCAGCAAAAGTGAAGTGCTAAGCAACTCAGTGAGACCCTGTCTCTAATAAAATACAAAATAGGGCTGGGAATGGGCCTCAATAGTCAAGTTCCCCTGAGTTCAATCCCTGGTACCTCCAACCAAAAAACAAGAGAATACTACTAGCATTTCTATGCCATCATATTGCATAACCTAGAAGTGGGTAAATACCTGGAAACATACAACCTACCCACACAGAATCATGAAGAAAGATAGAATATGAACATAACTTACACAAGTAAGGATATTCAATCAGTAAGCAGATATTTCCCAATAAAGAAAAGACCACCAATGACTTCACTGTTGTATTCTTACAAATATTTAAGAATAATTAGCACTAGTCCTCATCAATCTCATCCAAGAAATTGAAGAGAATACTTACAAAATTATTATATGAGGCCAGCATTATTCTAATACCTGAAACAGACAAGGCCACTAAAAGAGAACTATAAAACTGATAACTCTTTTGAGAGTTTGTGTCAATTTCACTACAAAATACTAATAAACTTAATTCAGCATATCAAAAAAAGTAGACACCATGGCCTAATGAGATTTATTTATAGAATGCAAAGATGTTTCATCATACAAAAATCGATCAATACAGCATACCATGTTAACAGAAGAAGTGAAAAATCCCACATGATACTGTTATAGAAAAGATTTAACATCTTTTTATGATAAAAAATACTCAGAAAATAAAGAATATAAGGAAACTACCACAATATAGTAAAGGCCATGTATAAAAAGCCAGAGTTAGTTTAATCAACAGTTGTGTGGGGAGATGAGACTGAGCTTTTCCTTAAAATTCTGGTAGAAAGAAAGGGTACTTACCTTCCTTCGTGATTTCTATTTAAAATGGTACAGGAAGTCTGATAATCAGAGTATTTTGGCAAGATGAAAAGGAATACAAATTGGACAGGAAGAGTAAAATTGTCTCTATTATATGACAATATTTTGTATGCAATATAACCCATATCTAAAAATTCCCTTAAGATAAGGGTTAGAAGTAATAAATTAGTTCAGTAGATTTGCAAAGATACAAAACTAACATCTCCAAATCACTTATATTTTTGTACAATAAAACTGAATAGTCAGAAGAGGAAACTTAAAACAGTTTTATTTAAAGTAGCATTAAAAATAAGCTTAATCAAGGCAGTAAAAGACTTATACACTAAAAGCTATAAAACAACAATTGCTCACAGAAATTAAATTAGACACCAATAATTAGAAACATATCACATGTTCATAGGTTGGTAGACTTAATATTGCTAGGATGTTAGTACTATTCAAACTGATCTGCATATTCATGGCAGTTTTGTCAAAATTCCAATGTCATTTTGTGCAGAAATAGAAAATTCATATGAAACCTCAGGGAGCCAGAATATTCAGAATAATCTTGTAAAAGAATTAAAAATCCTGGGGGACTCACACTTTGTCAGTTGAAAACTTACTACAAATTTATAGTAATCAAAACAATATGCTTCTCATAAAGACAAATATAGAGTAAATGAATAAACCTTCTAATCAAGAAATAAACCTTTGCATGTGGTCAGATAATTTCCAGCATGGATGCCAAGATGACTAAATGATCTTGACAATCTTGTAAACAAATAATATTGAAAATTTTATGTCTAAATATGAAAGAATGAAGTTAGACCCTTACCATATACCAGATGCAAAATTCAATACAAAATTCATTAAAAGGCTAAATGAGAGACCTGAAAGTATAAGACTCATAGAAGAAAATGTAAGAGGAAAGCTTTGAGACATTAAATTTGGCAATCATTTCTTATGAATGATACGAAAAGCACAGGAACTAATAAAAACAGATAAATTGAACTATACCAAAAATTTAAATTTTTGTGTTTCAAAGGAAACCAACAGAGTGAAAGGGAAAACTGTGGGAAAGGAAACTTTACACATGTTTAAAAGTTAGTATTCAGCATATATAAATAACTCTTACAGTTTGACAACAAAAATCACAAGTGACCCAATTTTAAAATAGGACAATCAAAAATAATTGGAACCACCCTACACTAATTATGACTGGATAATTACAGTTCTAATTGATAAAAAAAATTAACAAATGTTGGCAAAAATAAGAAATTGGAAACCTTGTGCATTGTTGATGATAATGAAAAATGGTATACAAGGTATTTAAAATGTATGGCAGTGTGTCAAAAAAAGAAGAATTATTAGTTGATCCAAAAACTACACTTTTTTTTAAGTTTATTTTATTTATTTATTTTATGTGGTGCCGAGGATCTTACCTAGTTCCTCATGCATACTAGCCAAGCGCTCTACCACTGAGCCATATCCCCAGCCCCTAACAATTACACTTTTTAATATATATCCAAAACAACTTAAAACAACGTCTCAAAGATAAGTCATGACTCATATTTATAGCAGCATTATTCAAAATAGCCAAGAAGTGAAAGCAACCTGGTTGTACATTGACTAACGAATGGATAAATGAAATGTAGGTTTTTACATACAATAGGGTATTTTTAAGGAAAGAAATTCAGATATGTTATACAACATAAATGTACCCTTGATGACATTATGCTAAGTGAAGTGAGAAATTCACAGATAGACATTAAATGATTCACCTGAGCTGAAGTATCTAAATAGTCAAATTCTTAGAGACAAAAAGTAGAATAATAGTTGATGGTAACTGGAGGAATTGGAAATAGGCAATTAAGTTTCAGTTTTGCCAGGTGAAAAATTTTTGGAGATTGCAGAATAATATAAATATGCTTACAACTATATACTTAAAATGGTTACAGTTATGATTTTTGGTTATATTTATTTTAGCATAAATTAAAGTGCAAAGCTCACTCATAGACATGGAGGGTATCTTTATAACACTGATAATCAAAAAAATGTTGACATTTAAATCACATAAAAACTCCTACCTATCAATAATAAAACATAATTTTATGGGAAAAAATCAAAACTGCTAACTTGAAGATGAGGAAAATACAGGTGTTCAGTAAAAAAATACAAGTGTTCAGTGAAAAAAAAAGTACATACTCTTACAATCAGAATAAGAAATTAACACTAAAAGAAAATAATTTCACTCCTGTCCATTTAGAACAAAATTTGTGTTTAAAATCTGCCAATTAGTAAGGGTATGGAATCTTCTACTGGGAGTACAAGTTGATACAACCACATTGAGGAGTAATTATAGTATCTTATAAAATTGAATTTGTTAAGGTACTCAGCAATTTCATTCTTAGAAATAATATCATAGAGTAATCTTTGAATGTGTAAACAAACAGATATAGACATAAAATGCTTGTAACAATAATGATAGTCCAAGGACAAATTGAAAATAATCTAAATATATATTGAACCTAATACTGGATAACTAATGATACAGTATATACATGATATTTGTAGTTTTAACAGTATTAATATGAAACAGTATTAATATAGACCTTACAATTTTCTTCTATTATTATAATTATTTTTTCAAGATAAAAAGTAATAGTTTATCTGTTTTTGTTTTGTTGTTCTTGCTCATAATTATTAAATACAACTTTGAGTTCAAATTCTAATACTGAAATTTAAAAAGATTTAAAATTGACATGGCAGATATATCTCATTATTTTTAAAAATTGTGTTATTTCACTATTATATTCAGAATTTCCAATCATTAAGAAAGATCTATGAACTGGATGCCTTGAATATTCTGTTTTTATTTTTATATATTTTAAAATATTTAAATTTTGGAAATATAAAATTAGGTTAAATTTGTTTTTCTCTATAGGGTTGAGTTTAACATAAGTAACATTTTTTAATAGAAATTACAATATAAGATTATTTCTGGGATGGTTCTACAGTTTGGCTACAGTGAATTATGCTGCTATAAATATTGATGTGACTTGTCACTGTAGTATGCCTTTTTTAAGTACTTTGGGTATAGACCAAGGTGTGAGATAGCTGGGTAAAATGGTGGTTCCATTCCAAGTTTTAAGTACAGTTTTAAGTACAGTTGTTACCTGTTATTTCTGAACATAAATTCAGAATATTATGTTAAATCATCATATAATAAATATTATTCATCTTGTTTTGGTTTTGATCTCGGTAATAAAAGGTACAGACTACTATTACCAAAATCTAAAACAACATGTATTTTGTCCTCCTAAACACTGTCTTTATTAACATAACTATGGACTGTTATGTAACATCATTTTTATTTTCACCATATTAAATTTCATGTGTTATCACTTAATAAATAGAGTACAAGAGAAAAGAATCAGATACCATATTAAAAAGAACAATGATAGGCTGAAAAAAACTTTAGAAGGAACATACCAATTTGACAGAATTCTAGTAGCAAAAACTAAGCTATGTTTGAACACTTAGGATTTCTTAGTCTCATTTTCATTAAATACTATTGATGGAAAAACACTGTTTTGTCACACTAACAGTATTTTCAAATGTTTTTAAAATGATTCATACATGATTAATTTATGTCCCGCTTCTGTGAGATGACAAGTTAAAATAGTCAACTTTTATCAAATGTTCTGTTGAAATTTATGTTATTTAAGAGTAATATTGGAAGTGAATGCTATGGTTATGGTTCTTGATTATTTGATAGTTAAAAATAATTGTGTGGTTACGGTATCAATTTTTACACAAACTTGACTGAGTTTATAATGTATATGATTTTTAAAGTGCCCCTGAATTCAATCCTCAGTATCCCCCCACTCTCCCCAAAATTGAATGAAGTCTATCATGTAAAAGAAAAATCTCAGGTGTTGTTTACATTAATGAATAATTTATTTACATTCTAATATCAGTAAGTTAGACAAACTGTATTCATGAGTTCCATATCTAAAAATATGGAATTATGATCAACTTTTACACAAAAGATTTTTATATTTAGCATTTCATTTATAATGAACTTTGCATGCAATGCATACTTTCATTGTACTGAATTTAGAATTTATCTTTGTTCTTATCTTTCATAAATCCAGAAATAATCTAAATTAAGAGTTGGTTAGTTACAACAGTCTTTGCAATATATTCTCTTCTTTTATATTTATTTTTTTAGTTGTAGTTGGACATAATACCTTTATTTTATTTATTTATTTTTATGTGGTGCTGAAAATTGAACCCAGGGCCTTGAATGTGCTAGGCGAGTCCTCTATTGCTGAGCCACAACACCAGCCCCTCCTTTTTTTTTTTTTTTTGATATATGTTGTTTTATTACTTACAACTCTTCCAAAATCTAAAAGCTGTTCTTAATTTAGTGGTCATACAAAAACAATCTGCAAGATGGATTTGGCTCATAGGCCAAAGTTTGCTAATCCCAGGTGAGAGTAAAAGGTAATATCATCGTAAAAAAAAAAAAACTTAAATATTGTTCATAGTATTGTTATTTTGTTTTGTTTAATTGTTTATTGGTATTATGCTGTATAATGACGTATCCAGAAAATTTATTATGGTGTTAGTTGTTCCTTTCCATAGTAAGCACCGAAAATATGTTCCTTACAATATGGCTATCACAGTTATTCTGCTCTATTTTATTTATTACATGATATCCTGAATGCTTGTTGTTCTTGAAACTGTTTAGAAACATGAATTTCATTTGATGATCAAACTTAACTGCTATAATCTCCCAACCATTTAAAATTAAATTCTGTGCTCCTTAAGACAGCGGCATGAACTGCAGAAGCATTCTTGTTTCTACTCTTAACTACCTCTTTTGATAAATTTTGTTAAGCAAGAGCAAGGAACCATTTTCCATTCTTTGGATAATTTCGACAAAAGCAGAGTATACATCTATAATTCCTAGAGTTATTTGTTATTTATGAAGATGACCAATACCATTTTAAGAAAACTTTACACATTGATGTTTTGTAAACACACCAAAAATTTCAAATAATAGATGCATTTTCATGTTAGGGAAAAAAAAACTCTTTATATGTTTAGCCAAGTCTCATGGAAAAATAGCAATTTAAAATTGACTATTTTTATCCCAACAAATAAAGTGTTTATGTGTAATTTAAAAGTTTTATTTTGGGGGCTGGGGAAGTGGCTCAAGCGGTAGCGCGCTCGCCTGGCATGCGTGTGGCCCGGGTTCGATCCTCAGCACCACATACAAAGATGTTGTGTCTGCCAAAAACTAAAAAATAAATATTTTTTTTTAAAAAAAGTTTTATTTTTCTGTTAATGTCTTAACATATCTTAATTTGAAGTATTACAAATATGATAATTAAATGACATTTATCAAGATGTCTCATAATTTTCAAATAGATACTGAATAGGTACCTTATTTGGGTTGTCAAAATATCAAGATTTCATAGGATAACATAATTATAATGAAAGAAATAATGCTTCAGGACTGTCTTAATGAAGATTAGAAGAATCAACTAGCTGGGAAAGACTCTTAAGTGATTAGCTATACCAGCTAACTCAACATTGATAATCAGTGTTTTAACCACTGAGTGTGGTTAAATACATAAAAATATTATATTATGCAAATATCAGAATGTGTTTGAATAGTTTTTACATAGTTGTTGTATACCTTCCTTCAAGAATTTTACTATAACTATTTAAGATCCTATACTCTTTTCTCAGTGCTTTCAAAGATGGATAGACCTTATTGGGGAATGATATTAAATTGTTTCCTTGTATGTGTGTACAGAAATGTAACAACAAATTCCTCTATTAGGTATAATTATAATTTACCAATAATAATGTGGAAATTAAAAAAAAAAAAGATGGGGAGATCAAACTAAACTCCATAAAATAAAAGTCAGTGTCTTTAGTCAAGGTCAAGGTTTGTTTAGTAGTATAAGTTGAATATAAGGAAGATCCTGTGTAAGATATTTTCAGGTCAGGAAAAAGATTCACTGGTATAACATGTTCAAGGAAAATTCTAAAAGACTTCATTACTGTGATAACTGTTTTTCCTCATGGTGGGATAACAGGGAATGTATTTATTTTCAGTTGTACCTACTAGAAAACTGGACAATATACATGAATTAACAGTTTTTGTACATTTTACAACTGGTCTGAGATAACTGGGAGTACCGAAGAAATCAAAATAATTGAGTTAGGCCCCATATTTTCTCTGGCATTGTTTTGGAGTCGTATTTAGATTGTGTTGTTTTTTTGAAAAATAAGAAATCTCAAATCATAGCAATGTTGCTAAGTTGAGGAGACTAATCAGAATACAGAAAACTGTGGAACAAATTTTGTAGAGGAAGCAGCTACACATCAAAATATTTGCTCTAGAAATCTACATATAACCCTTTGAAACTTGAATCTTTGAAGCAGCACATATAGAGAGACAACCTCCATAAAAGTATATAATATTTGATTAGTTGCCTTACATGAACAGTTTCCAGAGCTCACCGAGGCATAAGTGGTATTCTAGTTCTGCCTAGCCAGTGTGTGCAATTTTTATTGGTTATTTGGGACAATGAATAGGAAACCCAGAAGAATGACCTTAGTAGTAGGGTTAAATTACTTCTAAAAGAAACTCTAGATCCATTCTTGGTCTAGATTCTAGATTTATGCAGCAATAGAAAAAGTTGTTATAAATTTATTTGAAATCTCAAGGGGCTTAGAGTAGCCAAAACATCTTAAAAAAAAAATCTGGAGGGCTTACGTTTTCTTATTCCAAAACTTAACTATAAAGTTACTATAGGCATGAGCCCCAGGACCTGGAAATCCTGAACTACATCCACATCCCCTAGCCATTCCTGGTATCCCTGGCTGTGCTCTGCCTTGCCTGACCTAGTGATGCAATCAAATGAGCCCTTCAGGGAACTGTAGAGCTTCTCTGACCTCTTTAAGAAGATACAGCTGATGATCTATGTCCAGCACCGCAGAAAGATCCTGGGGATCAAGTGCTATAAGTGTGAGAAGCAGTTACCCATCCTAAAGAAGACCAAGGTCTTTGTCCTGGACAATGTCAACATGAGCCATTTTTTCAAGATCATCCGATGGTGCCTGCAGCTGAACCCCACATAGGCCTTTTTCCTATTGGTTAATCAGTACAGTATGGTGAGTGTGTCCACCCCCACCTCATACATCTGTGCATAGGGGGAGGATGAGAACAGAGTCCTCTACTTGGTCTATGATTCCAAGGAAACCTTTGGCTTCTGAGTAAGCGGTGAGGGGCTATGTCAGGCTCCACCAAGGGAACTCCTGGCTCTTGAATTGAACTGTTTCTGCTCATAGAAGGCTAGGCAGCAACATGTCCCCCTAGCGAGGGCCATCAAGCAACCTACTCTGCCTTTGAGAAGATTCTGGGCTACTTATGTTAGGATTATCCTCTTGGGTGCTAACAAGGTTGAGATGGAATGGGCAGTAGCCCCCAGTACCCCTGCTTTGTAGTTTTCCTTTTTCTGTAGCTCGCTGCCTATCTGCCAAGTACTCCTTCCTCACTAGGGGGCTCTACCTGCCCATACCCATAGCTGAAAGACTGCTCTTTGACTCCCCCATCTCCACATGGTTTGTGGATTTGTGATCATGGTCCCTCTGCAAACAAAAATTACAAAAATAATTTTATAAAAGCTATAGTAATCACAGACACTAAGAAAAAAGTAGACAAATAGGATTTTATGAAGATTTAAAATTTTTGTAGATCAAAAGAAAATATCAGCAGAATAAAGAAACAATCCACCAAGAGGGGGGAAAATATTTGACTATTAAATGTCTGACAAAGGCAAAACAAAAAACAAATGAAAAATGAGTGAAGAATTTGTCTCCTTTGGTATAGAAATGGCCAAAAAGTACATGAGAAAATACTCAATATCCCTAAATTTTAGCGAAATACAGATCAAAACCACAAAGAGATACCACTTCACACACATTACTATAAAAAATCAGAAAGGAACAAATGTTGAAAGGATATGGGAAAAGTGAAACCCATGTATATACTATTGGTGGTAATATGGAATGTTATAGCTGATATGGACAACAGTATGTGCTTCCTAAAAAATAAAAATAGAATAAATTTGTGATCCAGCAGTTCAGCTTCTGGATATGTATCCAAGGGCATTGAAAACAGGATCTCAAAGACATATTTGTATACTATGTTCATAGTTGCATAATTCAGAATAGCTAAAATGTGGAAGCAACTCAAGTGTTCATTGGTGGGTGAATGAAGTAGCAAAATGTGGTATATAAAAATACAATGAAATATGATTCAATCTTAAAAGAGGGAAATACTGAATAATGATAAAACATCAGTGAACCTGAGAGAAGTATGCTAAGTCAAATAAGCCAATCACAAAAGACAAACAGTGCATGATTCTGGTTATATGAGATACTTAAGGTAATAAAAATAGAAGGATAAAAAGTAGTATGGTTATTGCCAATAGGTAAGAAGCATGGAGTATAGGGAATTTTTATTTAATGAGTATAGAGTTTCAATTTTATAAGATGAAAGAGTTATGAAGATGAATAGTGGTGATGGTTATACAACCGTATAGAGTAGTGACACATATATTTTAAAATGGTTCACATGGTAAATTTTGAATTATATGTATTGTAGCACAATCTAAAAAGTAAAAACAAACTAGGAATGATCTGAGTTCTGTTAAAAAACAACATAGACTTGTACAAAGGCTGGAAAATAGTCAGGTCTTACCTATAACCTTGTCTTATGCATCAATAATTTTGTATATTCATTTTCATCCCTTTTAATAAGCATATTTTAATATAGGAAAAAGTAAATTTTAATGTATGAAAATTAAATTTAAAGAATTTTTTTTTTAAAGCAAAGACTACCAGAAGACTGAGTGTGTAGTAGCTCAGGGACAGAGCACTTCCCTAGTGGGTGTGAGGCCCTGGATTTTATCCCCAACATTGCAAAATAATAATAATAAATTTTAAAAGTTAAAAAACAACTTTTCAGAGGAGGACATATTCTTTGTGTTCAGAAATTACACAAGCCAGAAATAAAAACAAGGTAGACAACATGTTGGTCTTATTATGGCATATAAATCAGGTATGCAGGGAAATATAGGCAGTAGAGCCAGGAGACTTCTTACTGGTTCATGATTATTATTGAAAATTATGGAAAAACACCATATACAAATGAGGGTAGAAAAGGCAGAGGCAGTGAGTTTATAAATGTGTTCCAGAGGAAACAAAAACTAGCTCCTAGTCATTCTTGAAAGAATTTTGAACAGGGAGGAACAAAATCAGTTATGATTAAGAAACAAGTCTGTCAGTTTATGCAGCAAGTGTTAAGTAGGGGTATAGTTTGAGAGCAGAAAGAACTAATAAGATTTTATTTTACAAATACACTGATTAAAAGAGCTTAAATGTAAAGAAGGGAAGGAAAAGAAAGGAGAGTTGAAAAACAATTTGTACTTTAGATATCTAAAAGTGGAAAAAAATGGTTTACTGTAGTTATCAATACGATAAATGTCACTGGCCTTTTAATGCTCAAAACTAATCTCCACTGAAACAATTATTGGCCTTTAATGGCCATGAAAAAGCTGAAAACAGTTTAGTACTATAAGATGACACCCCATAACTTACAGGGACATATTCTACAAATGATTTTCATCTTTATACTTCCACCAAATACTGAGACTGTGCTTAATCAGTTTCTATTCTTGTTTTTAAATCCAGAATGAAATAGAAAGATGATCCTAAGTACCTAAGAACTTGTACCTTTTCATATTTTCTTCCCGCCATGGTGTTTCTTCTCTTTGGTACTGGCTTAACTTGGTTAGACTGAAGGAAGGACACAGAACTGTGGATATTCAAGCCAGAAAGAACTATATGTACTTGAGTCATGGGGGTTGGCAAACTTTCTATAATGGGCCAAAACGTAAGTACCTCATACTTTGCAACTGTATGATCTCTATCTTAACTATTCAATTTTGCCATTGTAGTGTGGACACAGCCATAGACAGTAGGTAAAGGAATGAGTGTGGCTATGTTCCAGTAAAATGTAATGAACACTGAAATTGAATATTCTGTAACATTCAAGTATCATGATTTTTTTTTCTTTTTTCCAAAACCATTTTAAAATGTAAAAACTTCTTAGCTCATGGGCCAAATGAAAAGAGGACCTGGGCCAGCTTTATTGATTTGGTTTTCAGACCACAGATTATGACCCACTTTTGGTATGGTGAAGCAGGCTTTTACTAGTATTTTTTTAATGGTGTGCTATGCCATAGCATATCATAGAACAGTGTCACAATATAGGAATTAATTACTATTTTGGAAGACATTTCTATGCTAAATCATGATGTAAAATGTATTGCTATGGACTAATTTTTAAAAGTTTTTTAAAAATTTACTGTTTACCTGCAAAGAAGTTTAGTGTCAACAAAGGTAAGAGTCTTGGCCCAAATTTACACAGCTAGTTTGTAGAAGCTACAAAATATATACTAAATCGGATATTTTAAGGTTCAGTCCAGAATTTCTTGAACTTAATTAAAAATGACATCCAATTATAAAAAAAATCTAGAATGCTCATAAAATTACCTGGTTCTAAGTGCTTAGGATAAACCCAAATATTCTGAGGAAATGTAAGAACTAACTGGTTTATCACTAATATTCTGATGATTAGTAACTTCCACCTAAATTGAATTTTAAACAGCAATGCAGCCACATAGAATGAATACAAGCAGATTTTTGGGGGGAGGGGTCCTTTTATTTTTGCTGCTCAGATATATCATTTCTTGCTCTCTAGTTTCAAACCATGAGGGTCAGACCCAGGGCATGTCGACTTTGGCCATCTGTCCTTCTCAGGTATCAAAACACAATTTTCCATATTACAGAGGCTCCTTAAGTAGGTGGAATTGCCACAACTTAGGTGGACCCTGGATCACAAGAGAAATAAAATGTCAGGACTAACTCTTGCTAAAAAAAACCTGAAAAATATAAGCCAAGAGAACAGACATTTCCTAAAGTTGGCTGCTTCCACTGTCTGGATCCTTGATGCTCATTTGCCCACTATGTGTGGGTTCAGTTGATTTTAAAGGCCAATTTTAGTAAATAAATATTCTCTAATTTTTCAAATACATTGAATATGTTTTCTTAGATATTTTGTGCTTGCATGTGTGGGGACAAGAGGTGTGTGGGTGTGTGGGTGTATGGATGAGGGTGTACTTTAAATTAAACTCATGTTCATGAAAAATCAATTCCAAAAATAATGACCACTAGTTAGCTATGAAAAGTCTGGTACATTTGATTTCAATATATCCTAGACCACCATGAACTAGTAGTTTTATTTCTGTCTTTTCAAAAAATTTAGGTTATAAAATACATTGAGAAATATGTGTAACTAAATGTGAAGTGCTTCACAAATATAGTATATATACTGATTTTAATCTTTTGAGGTTTTACTACCATTCTTCAAATATTTTGGTGTTTAAATTGTCTCAGCTCTGAGTGCAACAAGTTCTTCGCATATAGTTTACTCAGTGCAGGAATATTTCTCTGGCATTTTTCTATCTGAAATTTTTTTGTGATAGAATTTAGTAGTTCATAATTCATTAGACTAACATTTTTAATTTGGAAAAAATTTTTTCCATTGCTGTAGTCTTTGCTCATTTAGCCTAATGTTTCCCCTTTCTGTGGTACCTTTCCCCACAGAAATCTTTGTATTTACAAAGTGAGGCTCTTTGATTTTCTGTAACTGATTACTATACCTCATGGCGCCTGATATTTTTCCTATAGATGAATCCCAGTTCATGCATATGCCTGAGAGTTTTATAAACTAACTTTGCTTCTGGTCCTATTACTGCAAAAAATTAATTGTATCTTTTTAAAAATTTTCATCCTAATAAGATAATATTAGCCAAGAGTGTGGAAATTGTTTCATACCTGATTAGATTTTGATCATGTAATATGATTTTCTTTTCAACTACTTTTTTAATATTTATTTTTTAGTTTTAGATGGATACCATATCTTTTATTTTATCTTTATGTGGTGCTGAGAATCAAACCCAGTGCCTCATGCATGCGAGGAGAGCACGCTACCACTTGAGCCACATCCCGAGCCCCTCCTTTCAACTATTTTTAAGCCAGTAGGTATATAGAGATATGAGCTCTTGGAGTTTTCCCAGAGATCTAAGCTTTCCCCGCATATTTCTGTTTTTAGGTCATTGTCATTTTCATGTGTAGCTTATTTCTACTTTGGTTGTTTATTTGTTTTGTTTTGTTATATATGCATCGTCCCTCCAGGTAGAATTGATCCTTTTAATCTGTCTTGCCCAGTGTCCATCTATCCATCAGAATTCTTTCAATAGAGTGGAAATAAATATAAACTCTATTGTGAAGAATAGGTTCTATGAAAGTTACAGTTTACAACAATTATAACTGTTAGAAGATTGTTTTCATACTCCCTCATATGACTGTGGTAATGAAACACATTTCCATGCCTAAAATATTCTCTGCACTCGATTTGGTTGTTCTAATTACATTAACCCATCCAAAGCAATTCTTCTCATTAAACATGATTATTTAAACTTTAAAATCACTTAAATATGTACAGGTGATTTCAACAACAGGACAATGAAACATTTAACTAGAAAATTATTGAAAATCACAAAAATGTGTTTTCTACTTGTTTCGTCATAGAGAGGTTTTGGGGGCCAAGGATACTCAGGAGAAGTAGGAATAGTACTCTGGCATTTAAAGGAATTTAAAGGAGATTCTATTTTATAAAATAAATCATATAATTTGTAACTGCTGATCTTGAAATGATTCCTAGGTCACTTTTTCCCTAGAAATGAATAATTGTACTTAAAGTTAAATAATTCCTATTGGTACATTTTGATTCTACCATTTTCTTATAATCACAGTAGGAATTACTTTAATGACATTTATCTTGCTTGCCAAGCAGACTTATAAAATGGTTCTGAGATGATTCTTGGTCTCCTCACTTAAAACTGATCAAGTTGTCTGTGTGGGTCCTCCATTAGAATTCAGGCTTCTCTAGCATGTGGAACATATCTGTTTCGTATCTGTGCTCTGCCCCATAGGGAGAATATAGTACTGATTTTAGAACTGAATTATTGAATGCTTTTAATTCCTAGAAATGACTAGACCCTCCCTTTTTTTTAAATAGGCATTTTATAGCAATTTATTTGATGATATTTTTAGGTTTCTCAGTTCCTATGATAAACAAAAATAATCACTTTATGTTCTTTGAAAGTATAGTATTCTATTTAAATTTTTTCATTAAAAATTCTTCTGGATTCTTTCATCAGTATGTATTTGTATGAAGTATCTCTATAACTGGCTGTTAGCTCTCTCAATTCAACAACTGTGTTGTCTGAATTTTTCATAGTTCCAGGTTTTTTTTCAAAGCAAGGTCTATTGCAGATTATTAATTGTATCGTTTAAAATAAATCTAACAGTGAAAATGTTTTGAGAGACATCCAACCCTAAACTTGTTAATACCAAATAAGTTAGAAATTGTAATCCATTTTGTATGTGTGAATAAAAAATAGTATTTCAAAGAAATGTCAAGTTAAAAGTACCATTTATTTTTTGTTTATAAATATATCTAATGTTTTATACTACAAGTTTTTTTTTATTTCAATACGGACCTATTTGTTATATTATTATTAGACAGTTTTCTTGTGTATAACAGTGTCTCTTTGACCTCTTTCTGAATTGTGGCTAGATGTGAATTGGATATATGATATTCTGGTTAGGCAAAATAATTCTGTTATTTCAGTGATATACATTTTTTGTATATACAGTTTACAGCATATATCTCTATAAATTATTCCTTACATTGATTTCTATGTTCATGATAATTTCTGTGACTTTTGAGATATTATATATTATAAAATTGAAGAAACTTCCAAGAACCTATTTTATTGTTAAAAATGAATAAAACTGGACTGATTTCTCATCTGTAGTTAATATTTTGCTTTAAATGGAGTTGTTTGTAAAGAATTTTCAACTTGGGTCAAATTTGAGAATTCATTACTTTCAGCACAGATAAAAGCTTTTGAGAAGGTTTAGTTTGTTTTCTTGTGGTATTTCAGCAATATAAGCGTATAATTATGGGATAAAGTGAATATACTCTTGAAAATAAATGAGGCTTACCTGACTGACTGCTACCTAAGGTTACTTTAACCCCAAACCATGTTCTTTTTGGCTATTTATTCCTTTATCACAGTAATTATCAAATAACTTACTAATTGTTTTAGATTTTTGGTTTTGACTTTATGAATGCATTATTATGAAATGAATACATAGTATTTCCAATTTATTTGGTATATTTATTTAAGTATTTGAAGGAGAAAACATCAATATTTTTTCTGAATACATTAAATAAAGAATTTAAAGGTGTTATTACTAGTAAAATATTTTTAAGTTTATTCAAACTTGAGAACCTTAAATTATTCAATATATTCATTTGAGATTTAAATAAATATTAAAATTTAGGTAGTTTGAAAATATAGCTACAAATTATACACTTATTAGACTTAAAAAGGTGAATCCATCTTTTATAGAATCTATTATTTTTTATTATGAAAACATTATTATGAGCCATGTTTTTTTTAATGTAACGAATCACATAATTGAATTATTTATTAAATTTGGCATATTTTCTCCTCTTTTGATTATCTTTATTTCTTTTAATTACCTGCATGCTTAAAACACATGTTTCAGTCTTGATAATTATTGGGGTCCAGAGTCTTTTGTCCAACATCAGTTTTGAACCAGACACAGGTTAAGAGTTTTAGAGTTTAATTGAGGCTTTTGGAATTTAAAGGAGCTCAGGGAGAAGGGTAGAAAGTAGGTACAGAGGAGCGATGTAGGAATAACAGTCGGTTGTATAATTAAATATAACCCAAAGAGAATTGCAAGGTTCAGATGATTTATGATAGTGAAAATGTCTCTTATTTCCCTTATTTCATCCTTTTTACTTGCTGTTTGATTAAATCAGGAAGTCTAGAAAAGGTCAATCACCTTTGTAGTGAAAACTTGAGTCTAATTTAGATAAAAGTTTGTCATATGCAGACCTCAATAAAACATAAATAATTGCTTTGTGTTCTTGAAAGTATAGTATTCTACTTTAATTCCTTTTTCAGCAAAAATTTTTCTAGATTCTTTGATCAAAATGTATTTGTATGAAGTATCTCAGTAACCAGCTGTTAGCCCTCTCAATTCAATAACTGTGTTGTCTGAATTTCTCATAGTTCCAGGTTTTTTCTCAAAGCAAGGCCTGTTGCACAGTATTAATTGTAATGTCTTAAATAAATTGTATCAATGAAAATGTTTTGAGAGACATATAACCCTAAACTTGTTAATACCAAGTAAATCAGAAATTGTAATTCATTTATTGTGTGTGTAAATGAAAAATAGTATTTCAAAGGAACGTGCAAACAGAAGTGAAAGTTACTTGAAGATCAGAAGAGCTAAACCGAATAGCAAGAACTTATGGAAAAAACACTTTTTATGTTTTGTTAGCAATAATGCTAGTAAGCTCATTAGAATATTCTTTTCAGCTCAAATCATACTACAACTTGATCGCTAATAAAATCTATGTAGGAACCATTACCTTAGAGTCATTCTGTAGAAGAATTATCTGAGTCTTATAAACTTTAAACCTGCATTATTCCAAAAATATCAATGAAATTCCTAGGCTATACTAGCACAATGACAAAAAAAATTAGAAACTTTATTTCAATAAATCATTCAAGATAAATATTTGAGTATTGTGTAACTATAGTGACAAGTAACTTTGTTCCCCAACAATCTAAATATTCTAGACTTAAAATTTAAAAACATTTAGTCAGTGATTCCTTGTTGGAAATGGATTGTGACTTCTGAATATATGGATTTCCATGGGGAAATATGAGATGTCAAATCACTTTGAAATTGCATTCAAATTAATATTAATTCTTTATAAATCTTTGAGTACTGTCTAATAGTACTAATAGTACTGTCTTACATACTATCTTATGTAAGACAGTACTATTAATTAATGATTTTTAAAAAGCTAAACCACATTTATGTTATTAAAATAAATGCCTGAAATTCCTTAGTGAGCACCTTAAATGTGTTTTACAGTTGTGTATTTGGCATGTTTTATAGTGTTTCAGGCAGTTGGGTGTAGCTCCATTAAGCACATTTATAAGCCTGTGGTGACACATATTTACACTAGATAGAATATAGATTGTAAATAGCATCCTATTACTCAAGTGAAATTTTGCTGATGATTAACTTTGTGATAATCTTACAAGGAAGCTTTCATTTTTCAATTTGGGAATAATAAAGTCTCGTGGGCAAGTATCTAAAGTAATTTCCCCTGAAGTTTAAAAAAAATGTATAAATGTATATATGTATGAGTGTGCATATTTTTGATACACATATGCCTTGAGATGAATAAGTAGTTTCATTGCAATCCAGCCCTGTCTATTTTTTAATGCATTATCTATGGCTGTTTTTGCACTACAGTGGCACAAAGGAGAGGTGAGTGGTTATGAGAGAAGCTTATTGCCACAAAGTCTAAAATATTTCATATCTGGGTCTTTGCAGAAAAAGATTGCTGACACTGATATTTATGGCATATCCAGAGATTTCAATTTTGTCCCTATTCTAAAGTCATAAGTTTGTGCTAGCTGAGTTTTTGGTGAACTATAGAAATGAATGAATGTATGAACTCTCACTGTCTCCATAGTTGTTCAAGTGTTTTTTTTTCCTTCAGATAATATTTACAAGTGTAATATGAAAGTAAGCTGTAATCATTTAATTACATATAAAGTCTTTTTTATCCATGCACTTAATGTTTTTAGTTTCTTTAAATTACTGATCACAAATTAGTTCATTTGTAATCTTCTAAAATTAATATCTCTGAGAGAACATATGGGCGTTCTTGAGAGGCCAAATAGTGAAAAATACTACCCATGAATGCTAATATTGCTTATAGAAACAATAATGAAAATGTAAGACATTATTGTTATTTCAGACATTATTGTAATGCTGATTTCTTTTTTTTTTTTTCAGTTTTGTTTTGTTTGTTTCTTTGAGTAGAAAGACAATAATTGCTTACTTCGATGATTTTTGAGGTTTGGACCTTAGCTAGTTCAATGACTCTAAGAGTAACACTGAAATCAATTATAGATGGGAGCCTACCACAGTGACAGGATGAGAAAATAAACTGCATGTTTCTGATTTAAATAAAAACGTAAAAGAATAATGAAAAACATAGGACATGGCTATTGTGCTGAGAGATGTGTAAGCGTTGCAGGGGCCCTAAAGACACTCTTTCTAGTGTCTGCTGTCTCTTAAAATGCTTCACAACACCATGTGAAGACTACACAGAATAAAGAATTTTAAAAAATTTACCAGGTACATAGCACTTAAACTGAGGCACATGAAGTGTTGTGGGCCATTTCTTTCATCCTTTCTAGTCCACATCATTACTCTGCATTCTCAGTAAATGTCCTACTTTTCTACATCATAATTACTTGTCATTACTTATTCACATGGTCTCACTTCCCTTTTTTTTTTTAACTCAGTACTAGTGATAATATCTACATTTTCTGTGCTCACTGCATGCTTTTTTGCATAATTAGGTTCTTGTTCTTAAAAATGCTTTAACCTGTCCTCAAAATCTCACTTCGTTTTTTTTCTTTCACTAACAGTAGTTAGTAAATGATGGTTTCTAGATTTGATTCAATTAACATTTATAGATAATATATTCAAAGCACCTATATTCATAGGTATCTGTCATAGTCTCCTCTTTTGGAAGAGGCCCCTTCCTAAAAAAAAAAATAATAATAATGTTACATAAAACTGAGTCCCATCCAGGAGTTTCATTTCTTTCTTATTCCTATAATACTCATCACTTTCACATCCCACCATGAGAAATAGTCTGCCAGAGATGGAAGTTCTTCACATTATTTTGAAGCTTAAGAATTCTTTCACTTGAACTTCAAATTCAACCAGTGCATAAAGTCAGTTCCACAGTTGGACTCACTGACCACACTTTATTACAATTGCATCACTGTACCTTTCCGTAGTCTCGGTATTGATGATTGTCCCGAAGGCCAAACTTAAACTTCATACAGAGATTAGTGATTTTCTAATCTGGTTTATCTTTGTTGTAGGTTTTACTTATTATTTTTTTAATGGGGAGAGAGTATAGTTCTGGAACTAGAAACTAACTTCCTGTCCCTAGTAAGAGTGAACCCAAAATAACTACCAATTTTGTATGTTGACTTATCCACATAACCATTTTGTTTGCTATTTGTATCTAGACCACTTGAAATGTGTCTACCTAATTAATCTTTCTGAGTTATTTTTATCTTAGTTACCCAGCTGACTTCATCTTGCAGCAATATAGTTCATAACCTACTGAAAATTCTTACTAGAGAATTTCTTCACCATTAGAATACCCATTATTTGTAAGCCTTCTTCCAGTTAGATCCTCCTATGTTTATTTTCTCAGTTACTAGTTTTATGCTAATAAGTATGGTTTCCAGCAATTGGATATTATTTCTGACTAGAATACTTATTCTGGTGAATATATATTTTCTGCTGAAAATGTTCTAATTGACCCCTACTACTAACTGGATTTTTGTTGGGGATACACATATCCACATCTCTTTCTTTGGGGGCCACTTCTTAATTGACAGTGAACACATAGTCATCATGGAATAGGATGCCATAACTGGTCCTTAGTATCATTTCTGTTGTTTTATAACTTGCTCCAGATTCTTCCTCTTAACTTCAAATCCACTTGTAACTTTCTTTCAGTCTGTATCTCTTCCAATTTTAACCTAAACATCCAGTTCCACTTTTAACTCCTCCTGTGCTCTAGTTATCCATCCCCCATGTTTTAAAGGTCTTTTCAGATATTTCTTATTTCCTTCCTCTGTATTTTTTACATAAGCTATTGACTTTTTCCCCTATGTTGGACCAACATATGTTCCCTTCCATGTGAAAACTGTCAGTCATCCAAGTTGCAATTACCCTTCATGACCTTTCTCATGATTGTATGTTGCCATCATTTTAATGTGGTGTTATTCATGCAGCAATGTAACCAACATAAAAATCCGCTTTCTAATTAGATTCCTTGACTTCCTGTACAAATTCTATCACTCACTGAATGAAACATCTTGGGCTTCATTTTTTAAAAAGTATTAAATGAGATAATGATAACTAGTTCAAAGAGAACCAAAGGAGACATTTATAAAAATAGAGTATAAAGCATGCAAATTTGAGATAAGGTTTTATATTTGAATTGCAGTATAGAGTACTTACAAAAGTGTCAACGTCATATATTTCTGTTTTTACTTTTAAGTGCTAACACTGTACTTTGCCTACATACAGAGATATCAAATGAGTCCATTTAATTATGAATTTCCTTCCAGATATAAAAATAATAAACTTATAGAGACATTCACTTATAAATATTTGCCATATGTATATACAGCTTAAGTGTTAATTCTGACATTTATAGTTATTTATAGAAAGAGAAATTTGACTTTCTTGAGCATTTGATTAAAGTTATGCAATACCATGTTTATTACATATGTCTTAAATTTTTAAATATGGGTGCTATTTTATCATAAAGATAAAGTATCATCAGATAATGCTTATATTTTCATTATCTCTAGCAAAACATTGGCTTTTACTTGTTTTAGTTAATACTCATTAATACATTGAAATACTTTTAATGGAACTATATAATTTTTGAAGGTAGATAGATAAATCTCCCCAAAATGGCCATTGCTTTTGTTCTTATCCTCAAAATTAGTGTCTTTCTTTTTTCTTTTCTTTGAGGAGAAATCATTAGTTCTCTCTGTCCAAACTAATTGGGCAAAACACATTAGTAAAGGTGAGATTCTATGGAGTTGAAATCACAATGGCCTTTTTCAAAATAGTGAAAGTACTGTTTAGGAAATGCAGTTTTGTTGTCTCATCAATTTTTGTCATCCCTTTGTCAGAGGGCATTTATGAAGTGTTTGTTTATATTTTTCTTACAATGGAATGATAATATTTCTAAGGACTATGGATGTTCCTATTCTATAGGAGCTTTTTAGAAGTTTGTTAAAAATTTATCTAGGAGATATTGATGGAATTGCACATTTTCTCATACTTTCTACTTCAAGATATTTTGTCCTAAAAATTAATATTGAGACTATATGTTGAATAATTCTTCACATCAAAGTCATATTAGGTTGATATGCTTACACATATTAATTATAATCCTATTACTTTTAACTGAAGGTTTTCTCAGAATTCAAATAGTTGTACAGCCAACAGGTGATAAATGTTCCATTAATCTTTCTGACTCTCTAGCTTCTGAGCATGAGAATTGCTGATCAATTACACTGATTGTCTCTTAAATGAGCTTTTCACATCTCTCTCTTATTTCATTTGTTAACTGTCTGCCCAAAGATCTGATAAGATGGAATACCAGTGCTTTTTTACAGCTTGTTCTGTCTGTACAATAAGGATAGAGTTGTTAGCAAAATGGGCACAAAAGATTATTTATCCACTACCTACAATAAATATTTGTGCTAGTATCTACAAAAATTTATATATGTATATATACATATATATAAACAGTTTTTCTTCAACTTTACATTTAATAACTAATATAAGACCAAGACATTTCTTACTTTAGGATGCTTTTATTGATTACATTTGTCCTCAAAACCAAGAAAAAATCAACTCATTTATTAAGTTCTTTTAGTTTAAAATAAACATTGAAACTCTTAGAAATATATTTTAAAGTAGCAAACATGATTAATTTACTCTTAGCCAGAGATTGGAATTAATTCTTGGTTACATTCTTTTATATGTTGGCATTTGTAAAAACTAGTTATTATGATCTATTTTATTATATACAGTGTTATATGGCCATCACCCCTTTAATTAGAAAAAGTCTAGGTAATGTGTTTGTAGAAAGAAAGTTTTTTTACCTGTAAAATGGAAAGAATACTATGTTGCAGAGCTTGATGAGAATCAAATGAGAATTGTACATACAATAGTTAACACAGTGCCCAGCAGATAGTGAGTAATCCTGGAGTACTGCTCATATTACATACACATTACATTTAAGTTTTACTTTTTCCCCTGGTATCTGCTCTGAGAGTTTGGAAGCATTTTATAAGCAACGAGGAATCACCTCTTTGTAAATTAGTCTTTCAGAAGAAAGTTTAGGCAGATCCTATGCGAGTTTTGTTCTTTGTTCCAGGAGACCATCACATAGCAAATGTATTTGGAGTAAAAGCCTCCATTACCAGCTTATCAGTTTCAATAATCAGCTCTCACCTTCTTTAAATATTTAAAAATATCGCCACCCACGATAACTGAAACATGAGGCCATTTTTAGTAGTTTTCCCATCATCTTGAATGTCTGGAAGTGTTAAAAATTAATGTTAAAGTGTATGCTAGTTAATGTGTATCCATTTTCTTTATTTAGAAGTTATATTTTAAAGTAAGGTTTTTATTGGTTAAAACTATATAATGAATCCACTTCGAATGACGATTTCTACTGTTGTAATTTCATTTTGTTTTAATCTTTGTTGTAGGCCTTGTTTGCATGAAGTCCAGCACATCCGTGGTTGAGCTTGTTATGCTGCTTTGCTCTCAGGTACAAAATCTCATTCTCTTGATTACATTAAACTATATGAGGATTTTTTTATGTGTGTGTGATAAAATGTGTGTGTATGTATACATGTATGATATTTAAAACTGCCATCTCTTAATGCAGAAATGATGATAATCATTTGTTGGACTATATTAGTATATAGATGATCTAACCATGTAACTATTGTCTTCTCCATTTCACTCTTATGCTCACTTTAGCTGTTGTAATCTCTCCTGTCCTTCATGTTCTTCCATTGTTCCCTATTGTTTCATCTGTGTATATGGTGTGTGTGCGTGTGTGTTTATGTGTGTATTTGTTATGGTTTTTTGATATTGTACCTCATTATTTTAAAAATAATACAGTATTATTTATAATGTTTAAACTTAATAATTACATTGGTTCTTCTTATTAGATTAGAGGTAATAAAAACTAAGTCTTTTTTTCCCCAACTCAGGAGCCAAACAGTATATATAATACACTTTTATATGCTTCTTTCGGTTTTTTAAAAGGTGTTATTTGTATATGTCAGTAAATTCTAAAAATTTACTTAATGTTATTTATCTTTAATATCAGAATCAAATACAGAATTAAATTGTTGATATTATTTATTCTTAACAATTCTAGGAACCTGAGAGAAAGTATATATTACTGTTTTTTCTGGTAACTATAATAGAAACTTAAATGGTCTTTCCTCTCATCAGCTCTGTCAAGTCTCCTGGTGTTCCTGATTATAGATATTAAATATTTTGTAATATCAGAACAAAACTGGAGCTTATACATGTTTATAATAGGTAGTTATTACATTTATCCCTGGTTTTCACAATAGAAAGAATAACACATCTAAACTGTTTCTCGAAACTGCCCTGAGGTCTGCCTAAAACCACAGTTTACTCAAATAAACAACAGTATGACTTTAACTGATCCTTTAAAACATCTACAAACAAACAAACAAAATACTTACCTACTGATTTCCAGTACAAATCAGGTTTTCAGGTTTACTTTTGTGAATGATAATCACCAGATCCAGTTCTGTTTTAGCCATGAAGAATATTGATATGGAAGAAGTTACAGACAGCATCATCCCTGGCAGGAGTTCATCTGCAGGGCATTTGAAAATTTTTTCATGTAATTCTGAAGTCCTGAGTTCGAAAGATATCCCATGAGATCTGTCTGGACCTTTGGGGTTCATGAGAATCGTTTTTTAATGGCTTTTATGGAAAGAAATTGTTTAGAAGTCCTTCCTTACCACTGAGTTTTGCTGCAGTTCAGAGAAATAAAGAGGAATGTAGCATTAGGGTCTAGTGTCTTTGATGGCCTCATCATCTAATCATAGGTTTAACATTACTCATTTGCTGGCTCCAGGAATTCCTGCCATTAAGGGCCCTAGAGATGAAACTTTGCCTCAGATATTGATTGAAAGGAAGAGTGAGAAATTTAAGCTCTCTTTGCAGTGCACTTTCTTTCAATGTTTCAGCAAGCAAAATTATAAACATGTCTCTCAGTTGGATTTTTAAATTGAATTTTTGAAATAATGCAAGAGTATTTTAAACAGTCTGAAAAACTTTTATGTATTGAGCATTTCATTGATTAAATATACCTTATTTATGTGTCTTTAAAAGGTATGCTCATAAAACATAAGTCCAGTTATTTTGTTATTTTCTCTTAGACTAATAATACTGCCTTCCAGAAAACATTTTTTAAAAAGCACGTGAGAAATCCTCCATTAGTTCAATTCAGATGAAGGAAGTTTATTAGTCTACTGTGAAATTAAGCTTGTAAAACCATTATTGTAGATCACTAGATACAACACATATGTTTAAAACCTTGGTTTTGTGGACATATAGAGAAGAATGGCCATGTCTTCAAAATTTCTTATAATCTTCTGCTCTTTTTATCTATTACTGAAATTCATGATGATTTGTATTCTAATTTCATACTAGCAGGGCTACCATACTGCAGTAATGGACCTCTGATAAGGAGAAATAAATGCAGTTAATGATATTGTGAAGATTGCTTGGCATAGTTCTCCCTAAGCAGCATTCTATTCTACAGCCCTTAATGCATCTCTTCTAGGATGGAGCTGATCCCTGTAGAATTAGCCATTTCGTAGGCTGTCTTGGTGCCAAACAGAAGGCATTCCTGATGAATCTTTAAAGCTGCAGCTCCTTGAGCTCTTTTGGCTTTTTTTTTAATAATCATCCCTTTGAAATTATTGATAGCTCCATATGATGATGAGCAATACTGGTACTAATAACAATGGTTAAAATATGCATCAGTAAATATCTAGATGTATGTTCTATATATTGATCTATATATTGATGATTTTTCCCCCAATGGTTAGAAATAAACAGTATTATCTCCACTGTGATTTAATTACTCATTAAAACAACTTTTCAGTGCATATGGAATTTTCCACTTTATCTGCTTAAAATATGCCCTTATTCTCAAAATTTAGAGAAGCCATCAAAAAATCAAATTTTGTTGGAGAGAAGTAAATATCTAAGGATTAAGAAGAAAAAAGGGAATGCAACATTTTTTGCATCATTTTGTTTTTCTTTACTATAGCACATTAGATACTTTTATTTTTATGCTTTTCATTTTCATTTTGGAAATTTCATGTTAACTACTACATATTATTAGGTATATTAGATTTTCTTTCCTTCTTATCTGAGCTTTTGAACAAAATTACTTTTGGCCAGTAGTTTGTGTCCAAAATATGGTATAAATTTACATAATATTGTATTACAAGTGTCTGAAGGTACTTGTCAAGTATAATTTAATTCATATGGGCAGCCTTTTAAACTGCAACGGACATGGCATCCAGTCTACCCCCCAGTGGAATTTTACATTTCTGTAGAGAACAAATCTTGAGTTAAAAGAACATATTAGCATTATTATGATGCATTTATTATCTCACAGGATACCCTAAACTATTTTGACTAGATTCCAGACAAATTCTTGCCTATAGGTTCTATAACAGAAAAATTAATTTTGAGAATTTTCTTTCTTATTTTTAATTATTATGAAAATTACAATTAGCATCTTTATAAAAAATCAATTTTTGCCATTTTGAAATGAAATGAACTATGGTGAAATAATTGATCTGTATTACATTTGACAAAGGTATTAGTCAGTGTTTCCTACAAGTTCCTCTGCAATCACAGGTATTGTACCATTTTTTGTCATATTTTTGTTTCATATTCAACACTGGGCTGTGATTGCAGTGCTTTCTGTTACTCGAGATATGTACTTCTTTTCCTATACATTATTCTTAGCATACTGTGTTCTTTGATGAATAGCAGATTTAGTTTTCAAGTAAATTTTTTTAGGTACTGTAATAGTTTCTAATTATTTCCAGATTTATTTTTTTAAAAGAAGTTTCCATGAGAAGTGCTGCAGGAAAAATTGAGTGATGTTATCCCATAGGATTTCTTCAAGTTTTCATAGTAAAGCTTAGCAGATGTCACTTTCATTTTTCTGTGCATTATCTGTCAATAGAAAAAATGCTTTTATAAATTGAGAAACTTTATGCAAAAAATTATATCTCTCAGTATTTAAGTGCTTTCTAACATGAAGCACTGATTAAGTAAATGCATGCCTAATAAATCATTTTTATTCTGATTAAGACCTAAAAATGTATAAGAAAAATAAAGTCTCTTAGTTTAAGATCTATGTATGAAGTTACTAGCATGAGTTATTTTGTGGTTTTGTTTGACTTTATTCTTTCCTAAATATTTCATATACTTAAATAAAATGGATTTTAGTGACATCACTGATGTGATCAAGACCTTACCCAGGACTTCTAAAGACAGCACTTACAAAGGAACCACAACTGAAGAAAGATCTTTCCTTTTCAAGTGACCTGGCCTTTGAACATTCAATTTTTTCATTTTTTTCTCAAATCTGATACAATTTAGTCAGATGGTACAAAAGAAAAGAATACACTGTTGTATCTCCTAGATGTAAAAAAGCTATGATTTAGTTACTAGGATACAGATAAAATGAATGTAGAGGGCCTATTAAATAATATTCATTTAAAAATATTTAGTATTACAAGGAATATTTGGTGTATATAATAACGTTATAAATATAATAAAACATGAGATGGATATGATTTTTTCTGGGTCTTTGTAAATATCATGAAATTCTAATCATCATAATGAAATTATGTCATATTCAGCAATTGTATGACTCCCTTTTTGAGCACTGTGGTAGTTAAAAAAAAAACACTTCACATTTTTCTGTATCTCAAGGAGTCTAGCCTTTTGTATAAAACTTGCAAATTGTGCAGCTAAATTTTAAATTAGCAAAGAATAATAAGAAAGCATGGCACAGTTTTTTAATTGAATGTAATCAAGTACTATCCACATATGGTTAAAAAAAAATCGATCCTATAAACCAAACAATGTCTTTGGGCTAGGGATGTGGTAGCTCAGTTGTAGGATGTTTACCTAGTGTGCATAAAGCTCTGGGTTTGATTCCTGGTGCTGGGGAGGAAATAAAAAAGATTGTCAGGGAAGACTGTATTGGGATAGATGAAAGGTGGACCTTGAAATTGGAAGTCTTTCTAAACAACATAAGCAGGGAAGAGGAGGGAGTTAGGCTGTGGAAGTGATTTGAGCATAGGTCTGGGGAGCAAAGAACCTATTGCGTAATCAGGGCTGTGACTGGTCTTATTTGCAGCATATCAGAAGTTAAATAGTACACATATGTTTATTTGTTCTAATTAGTTATATATGACAGCAGAATGCATTTTGACTCATTGTATACAAATGGAGCACAACTTTTCATTTCAGTATTACACATTTTATAGGCAATACATAATACAATTTCTTTAGAGTATTTTAATATAAAACATTATTTTATTCACATAGAGTGAGGCTGGAAAGAATTTTCTAACTTTTTAACAGAATTGTCTAGTTACTGGTTATTGCCTTTTTAAGTTCCACCTGTTTTAGGAATAAAGCTACTGTCTCATTTATGACTGCCCAAGAAATCCTTACCTTTTTCTTTGGACAGCGACTGACCTCAACTCTTACCTGTGATATGAAATCATTCCCAGTTAAAAGGGCACATTGGGCATTTTTACTTTTTCTATTTCTGTACTATATCATTTCTCTTGCTCTGAAGGTTTGTAATATGTCCTAAGTATATTGAACATTCAATAGAAGATTGAAAATGTGGTGGCCCAAAACAATTATAGTCAACTTCAGTCATAATGAAGATTTTAAACTAGTAAAAAATGTGGAGAAAATTATATAGTAAAAATATGTGAATTTGGAAGAAAAAATAAAAAGGATATCAATAGGATACGTAGTTAATATATCTTGAGGAGGATACCTACCAAATAATGTCCACTAAAGAAGGGCAAACTCAACTCTTTTATCTTCTCATTTATATCATTCCTGCATAAAATATTTAATCAAATATTTACAGGCCATATAATTAAAATTATTTTTCATTAATTTCCTGAGCCCTTTGTTGTTAATATTATCATTTAATTCAACCTTTAGAGAAGTTCACAGATAACAATAAATTTTGTAATTTGAATTTTTTATTAAACTGGCAGTTTCTTTTTTATTATTATTTTTTGTGGAGTGGGTACAGGGGATTGAACTCAGGTGAACTTGACCACTGAGCCGTATATCCAGCCCTATTTTGTATTTTATTTAGAGACAGGATTTCATTAAGTTTCTAAGTGCCTCCCTTTTTTGATGAGGCTGGCTTTGAACTCTGGATCCTCTTGTCTTAGCCTCCCTAGCCACTGGAATAACAAGAGTGTGCCACAGTGCCCGGAAAAACTGGCAGTTTAATAAAAGAAAAACTTACATATTAATGAAGTATCTTGTGATGTTTCAATACGTGCATACATTACATAATGTTCAAATGAAGTTAACCATATCTATTTCCTCAAATATTAATAATTTTCCTTTGATGGAACCGTTCAAAAATTTTTTTCTATATTTTTAAAGTGTACAATATGTTATTATTTATAGTCACACTATTTTTTATTGATTTTATTTTTTTTTAAATACACGATGGAGGAATGCATTACAATTCTTATTACATATGTAGATCACAATTTTTCATATCTTTGTATATAAAGTATGTTCATAGCAATTCATGTCTTTATACATGTACTTTATTTTTGTTTTTTATTGTATTACAATTTTTATTACACATATATACCACAATTTTTCCTATCTCTGTATATAAAGTAGGTTGACACCTAGTTCATGTCTTCATACATGTACTTTGGATAATTACCACTTTTATACATTTCCTTACATTTTTTGGTGGGTTTTATTTATTTTATCCTATGTTAATTCCACCATAACTTTTTAAAACTTAGTATCATGTAATAAACATTTTTATTTCCTCTTTTTTCCCAATGCACATTTCCTTTCAACATTTTTCTGTAGTTCTGTTGTTGCTGCTTTAATAATTATAGGCTCACAGTAAGTTGAAAAATAGTACATAGAATTATTCTCTTGTACCCTTCTTCTAGCTTCCTCATTAGTGTTATCTATAATATAACTCTAGAGCGGTATAAAAAACCCAGAAATTAGTATTAATGTAATATTGTTATATAAACCACAGATACTATTCAGCTTTCTCTGTTTATGAGCATTATTTTCTGTGTGTATATATAGTAAGAACAATTTTATTCCATGCGTTAGTGCAGCCAGGACACTTGTTACTGGTTCCTCACATCTACACAATTATTCCAAACACTTTTCTTTCATGAAGCTTTTCTGGTGTGATAGTGTATGGTTTAATCTATCACTCTTTTAGCATTTGAGTGCACAAATTTGGATAGTAAAATGGAGGTTTCTACTTAAAAGTTTTATGTGATAAAGGCATGAGGTTATCTATTACATTACACTTTCCCTTAGAATAAACCTTATGTCCAGTGTTTCCTCTTTTTGAAGCATTCTATGCAACCAATGGAGAAAATAAGTTTTATATAGTTAATTTGACATTTATTGAAAACATTTTAAATTATAGATTATTTATTTAAAACAATCCAAAAGGAATGAATACCTAAGAATAACATGAAGTTCACTGAATGTGTGTTACTCATGTATATTTTGCTACAAAGTTACACCTAACTAAAGTTCATTTTTCTATTGCCACAGATGCCTTCTGTTTTGCTCTATACTATGTCATCTGCACCTAGCACAGTGGCTACTATGTAGTATAGTTACTTATTGACTTGTTGAGTTAATTCATAAACAAAAAAGCAATATATTATTTTCAAGGTGATTTCTTTATTTAGATTTTATATATATATATTTTATATATATCATGAAAGATGTCATTTTATCACTTTTAAGTATATAATTCAGGGTCATTAAGTACATTCAGAATATCGTGCAACTGTAAATTTTCAACACCCCAAACCAAATCTCTTTTCTACCCATTAAAGTAACAATTCCTCATTGTGCTTTTCTCCCAACTCCCTGGCATTTGTAATCTCCTTTTTATATGTATGAACTAACCGATTCTATGTATTTTCTATTCTATGTAAGTGGAATCATGCTCTGTTTTTGGTGTCTAGCTTATTTCTTTTAATATGTTTTAAGTTCATCCACTTGGAATGTTTCACAGTTTTATTCCTTTTTATGATTGGATGATATTCCATTATGCATATAGTAATAGATTTATTTGATCCATTCATCTCTTGGGTGGACTATTGGTTGTTTCCATCTTTTAACTATTGTGAATAATTCTCCTGTGACCATTAATGTGGAAGTATCAGAGTTTCTTTTGGCATATACCTAGGAATAGAATGGCTGGGTAGTGTGTAATTCTGTTTAACTTTTTGAAGAACCACCCAAATGTCTCTCACAATAGTAGTACCATTTTGCATTCCTCTGAGGAATGTATAAGGTTCCACTTTTTCCATATCCTTGCTTAACATTTGTTATTTCTATGGATTTTTTTTGTTTGATTGATTTTGCTTTAGTTTTAATTGTAGTCATCCTAATTGAGTGTAAAATGGTTTCTCATTGTGGTTTTGATTTACATGTCCCCCACAACTAATAATGTTGACCATGTTGTCATGTGCATATTGGCCATTTTGGGGGGAACAGTTTTTATTCAAATCATTTGCCGACTTCTTAATTGTATTGTTGCTGTTGTTGTATTTTATGTGTTCTGTGTCTATTTTGGCAATTAAAATTTTATCAGATATGTGATTCAGAAATATATTCTCCCATTTTCTGAACTGTCATTTGTTTTGTTTTCCAGTACTAGGATTTCAACCCAGGAATGCTTATCCACTAAGCTACACCGTCAGCCATTTATTTATTTATTTGTTTATTAACTTATTTACTTACTTACTAACTGTTTTAAGACATTATCTCAATAAGTTGCTGAGGCAAGCCTTGAACTGTAGTTTTTCTGCCTCAGCCTCCCCAGTCTCTGGGATTGGAGGTGTGTACTCTCATGCCGGGCTTCATTTTTGTGGTAGTGTCTTGATATGCAATAGTTTTTAATTTCAGTTTTGTCCAATTTATTAATTTTTGTTGTTGCCTTTGTTCTTATAATAAGATTCATACATATGAATCGATTTCCAAATCCATGCTCATGCAGATTTACCCCAAGGTGTTCTTCTAAGTGTTTTATAGTTGTAGTTCTTATGTTTGAGTCTTTGATTCATTTATAGTTAATTTTTATATGTGGGTATGAAATAGAAGTCCAGCTTCACTCATTGGTGTGTTGACATTTGGTTTTCTCAGCACCAGTTGTTGCAAAGATTATCTTTTCCTCATTGTATTGAAAAACAGTTGAACATGAATGCCATGAATGATTTTTGATTCAAGAAGTAGATATTGAGAATATTATAAATTTAAAAGGATTTCTCCTTTATCTCTTATTTTTACTGCTCAGGAGTAATGACTATTAGCCATTTAATGCATAGCCTGTCAAATTATTTCTGTACATCAATTTAAAATTAATTTTTTATGATATTAATACAAGCTAAAATTGATATTACAACATGTATACAAATAGCTTTTCTCCTGATTCACACTCTAGAATATTGTTCCATGGAAGTAAAATGTAGGCCACGTACAATTATCAGTTTTCTAATAGTCACACTAAATAAAATTAAAAAGAAACAGGAGACTGACTTCAATAACATTTCAAATCACATAGATTTCAAGTGTGGTAATAATCTTGTGTGGCTAGTAGATTAAATATTTGTCAGCAGAATTCTGCCTCCTATAGATAAAATATCTGTGCTTTTCTTTTAAAAATGTGAATGTAGTCCAAAATTAGAACAAGTTATTCTATAATTCCCAGTATTCAGTAAATCATCAAAGATCAGCCAATTATATGTCAGAAGTTCTTATACTGGCTTAAAACGTATGATACCTAGACTCTCTACAACTCTTAAGATTTTAAGCAGTTATTCATAAAGAAATATGAATATTAATACATAATTCTGTTTCATGCCAGTGAAGTGCAACATTTCAAGTTTATATATTTATCGATTTTATTTTTGTTCTTAAGTATAATATCTAACAGAGCCAGGGAGTGGTGTATTATTTTTCTGAAGCATGAGCTGAGATTCTGTGTCCTCTAAGTCTGAGAATAGGTAAGCCCTACAGACAGCAGAGCATAAGTGGTTCATTCTAGCAGGGTTGTTCTCTAGTCATTCTTAAAAACAAGGCAGTTTTTATAGCGCTATTTGCTCTGGGATGTGGCCTAACCTCATGTGGTAGACAAGAAATATGTTTATATACAAAAGCCCCAATATACATGTTGAGAAATGTTGTATCTTTTTAATCTTTAGATTGCGAATATTTTTGAAAAGTCAACTATATGGAGCATCTTAATAATTCCCAACACTTTTATTACATATTTGCATACTTTATATAATTCTTGATGCTAACGATATGATTTCCTTTATATTTATATTTTACTGTACTTTTTCTTAGGTTGTAATGCTTTGGAGAACATTTTTTCTGGCACATGTATTTTTATTTCTAAAATAATATGACAAAGACCATCATCAAAAATGATACAGGGGCTGGGGATGTGGCTCAAGCGGTAACATGCTCGCCTGGCATGTGCGGGGTGCTGGGTTCGATCCTCAGCACCACATAAAAATAAAATAAAGATGTTGTGTACACCAAAAACTGAAAAATAAATATTAAAAACATTCTCTCTCTCTCTCTCTCTCTCTCTCTTAAAATAATGATACAGCACAATACAACTTAAGACAAAATAGTACTACATCTGTCAGGATACAAACTTGTGATAGCTTTTTAAATTTACTTTTATTATTTATTTATTTGTTTGTTTATTTACTTATTCTTATGATATTGGGGATTGGATCCAGGAACCCATATATGCTAGACAAGTGCTCTCTGCCTCACGTTACATTCCCTGTTTATGTTTTGATTTTAGATAGGATCTTGCCAAATTGTCCAGGCTGACCTTAAACTTGCTGTCCTCCTGCCTCAGCCTCCAGAGTAACTAGGATTACAGGCATAACTCTCTGCATCTCGCTTGCATAATAGCTTTTATTTTATTTTATTTTATTTTATTGTAGTACTGGTGATTGAGCTCAGAGCTTGGTGAATGCTAGACAAATGCTCTGCCACTGACCCACATCCCCAGACCACACATAATAAGTTATAATAAAAGTATTTTTATTTTAACAAGGGTAAAAAAATCTTTGGCCTGCTAAACAAAAGATCCTAGAAGAATGATGTCATGATTATTTTATTGACTACAGAGCAGCATAGGATTTATATATTTGTTTTTCTTTTAAAGTTCTTGCTCTGTCAAAGTTGAACATCAAAAAGTAACACTCTTCAAAACCACATTATTAAATCTTAACCTGTGTATTCGAGTGTGAGAGATACCAGTGTTTTAAAATGATGCATGATTGTTTTTAATTTCTAATTTAAATTATTTTAATTTAAAATGTCAAAAATCTTGAAAGTTTGTAAAAAACTTAGAGCTTTAGTGTTCTCTCTGTGCAAATAGATCTTAAAATCTGAAACATTCCACCTATTTTCTTATTTAATAAAATTATCATTTCCAGGCTGGGCATATATCTCAATGATAGAAGTCAAGGTTGTATACTCAAACAATCCCTAGAACTGGAAAAATACAAAACAAAGCTTTCCTTGCTTTAATTTCCAGTATCTCCTAAACAGCAGGTTTCCTCACCAACAATTCAGATTTAGATTCAGCTTATAAATGTGTTATTTTATTCACAATTGTAGAAGATATTCTGTAGATCAAAAATATTGTGAAAAAAAAATAACACTTCTCTGGAATTTTATCATTATTCCCTTAGCAATACAGTATGACAGCTATTTATGTATCATTTATATCATATATAGTAATCTAGAAATTATAATGAAAAGGAGGATATACACAATTTATATACAAATGTGATACCATTTTATGTAAGGAACTTGAACATCCACAGATTTTGGTGTTTGTGAGAGATCCTGAAACCACCCTCCCATTGATACTGAGGGGTGCCAGTGTATGTATGCTTTATATATTAGTAGCTACAGAAGATGCTGTCTTTAAAAACATTATTCTATAAAACAAACTACATTTTTCTTTATTAAAAGCACAAACACAGCCTGGTGCAGTGGTGCATGCCTGTAATCCCAACAGCTTGGGTGGGTGAGACAGGGGTATCTCCTGTTTAAAGCCAACCTCAGAAAAAGCAAAGTGCTAAACAATGAGACCTGTTTTCTAAATAAAATACAAAGTAGGGCTGGGGATATATGGATCAGTGGTTGAGTGCCCCTTGAGTACAATCCCTGGTATACCCTCCCCCCAAAAAA